>NC_079447.1:3034286-3119286 GCF_903798145.1 Danio aesculapii | reverse complement strand
TTGAACTCTTTGGAGTGAACGCCAGGTGTTACGTTTGGAGAAAACCAGGCAGCGCTCATCACCAGGCTAATACCATCCCTACAGTGAAGCATGGTGGTGGCAGCATCATGCTGTGGGGATGTTTTTCAGCTGCAGGAACTGGAAGACTAGTCAGGATAGAGGGAAAGATGAATGCAGCAATGTACAGAGACATCCTGAAGGAAAACCTGCTTCACAGTGCTCCTGACCTCAGACTGTGGTGATGGTTTATCTTCCAGCAGGACAAGGACCCAAAGCACACCTCCAAAATATCAATGGAGTGGCTTCATAACAACTCTGTGAATGTCCTTGAGTGGCCCAGCCAGACCTAGACTAAATCCTATTGAACATCTCTGGAGAGATCTGAAAATGGCTCTACAACGTCGCTTCCCATCCAACCTGATAGAGCTTGAGAGGTACTGCAAAGAGGAATGGGCCAAAATTCCCAGAGACAGGTGTGCCAAGCTTGTGGCATCATATTCAAAAAGACTTGAGGCTGTAATTGAGGTGCCTCAACAAAGTATTGAGCAAAGGCTGTGAACACTGATGTACATGTGATTTTTCAGGTCTTTTATTTTTAATAAATTTGCAACAATTTCAAAAAATCTCTTTTTCACATTGTCATTATGGGGGATTGTGTGTAGAATGTTGAGGAAATAAATTAATTTAATCCATTTTGGAATAAGACTGTAACATAAACAAATGTGGAAAAAGTGAAGCGCTATGAGTGGCCCCTCCGGGATGCACTGAAAGTAGTGTATGCATGCACACACAAATGTATTTTAAGATTTTCTGTCCACTGTAAAAAATATTTTAGTATAAAACTGGTATTAAATACAACATTACTGTAAATTTGTATTAAATTACAGTATTATTTATGGCTTTTTTGACCAAATATACCGCAATATTATAGAAAAGGCAGAAATTAAATAATTAACTCTATAAAGCAGTCAACGTGTGAAGTGGAAACGTTGACTTTTTTGATCCACTTTAAATGCTGACCACTGTATATATATATATATATATATATATATATATATATATATATATAGATAGATATATGTCACATAGACTATAAACATGTTTTTGGAGAGGGACAGTCAACCGTGAATTTAAGTAATGAAGAATAGATACTCAATTTTGGGGTGAATTACTGCAAACCAGCGTTTCTTCTCCAGGAGCGGCAGACGGAGAGAAGGAAGACATGAACACACAGAGGCAGAACACAGATTGCACTTCTGAATACTTCCAACATCATCCTGGACAACACACACACACACGGGTCTGCAGAGAGTTCAGTAGTAAAATACATGGAGGATCCTGGCTGCCAGAAAATTCAGCAATTGTCAACAATCATAAATCATCTGCGCTCACAGAGACCGAACGCTAGCTCTCGCTCAGACGTGTTTTAGCCCTTATCCTTCAAACCAACACACACACACACACACTCGCACACTTTCATAAGGCCTTCACAAATCACTCAAAACAACATTCAGAAGGCAAACACTGGGGTCAAACTGAGCACATCCAGGTCATATTGAACCCTACAGATAAACACTCCTCTGCTTTTCCAATCGTGAAGTTCGTTTATAATTATTTATTAAATATAAAGGGTTAAAAAGCTTCTTTTTCAAAAGCATTTCTCATAAACAGTGAAAGAAAAATCTTCCGAATGAAACTTATTTATCATTGTGATGTGATCTTCATTGAAATACGACTATTTATGAAATATTCTAAGAGATGAGACTGTTAATTTAATAAATAATTATATATGAAGAACGTCACAGGATAAAAACACATTTAATCTTATTGTAAATAAAACCGTTCATCTCAAAACTGCAGTATTTTAATTCAATATCATATGGATTATTTAGAAAACATTTCACAATGAAAAAATTGCATAATGAAATGTATTTTAACTGTATTTAAATGTGTATTTACAAAAATACACGCGTATATCTATTAAAAAGTCTTTATTCGTTGCGAAATTATTTATATATGATCATTTATTGAATAAATTTGCAACATCAATTCTCATTACTGCAATTGTTTTCAATGACATTTCATTTAAGAAATAATTACGAAACAACTCACAATTAAAACATTCAACCGAGTAATTTTTATGGCTTTATTTTCTTCTAAAAATGCATATATATATATATGAACATTATATATTAATATAATATATAATATACATACATGCACACAAAACAAATATATATAGATACACACACACACCACCGGATAAAAGTTTGCGGTCAGATTTTTTTAATTAATGATTCTGTTCATCAAGGCGGCATTTATTAAATGTAAAGCATTTTTTTAATTGTGACATATTTATTAACATTTTAAATAACTGCTTTCTTGTTGTATGTAGTTTCAAATGAAATTATTACTCCTGTCACTATTGCTTTTATTTCTAATACCATTATTATTATTATTATTATTATTATTATTAATAATAATAATAATAATATTAATGATAATAATAATAATAATAATAATAATGATAATAATAATAATAATAATAATAATAATAATAATAATAATAATAATAATATTAATGATAATAATAATAATAATAATATTAATGATGATAATAATAATAATAATAATAATAATAATGATAATAATAATAATAATAATAATAATGATAATAATAATAATAATAATAATAATAATAATAATATTAATGATAATAATAATAATAATAATATTAATGATGATAATAATAATAATAATAATAATGATAATAATAATAATAATAATAATGATAATAATAATAATAATAATAATAATAATGATAATAATAATGACAGTATTGATGATGATAATAATAATAATAATAATAAAAAGGCGTCACGGTGGCGCAGTGGGTAGCACAATTGCCTCACAGCAAGAAGGTCACTTGATCTCAGCTGGGTCAATTTATGTTTCTGTGTGGAGTTTGCATGTTCTCCCCGTGTTGGCGTGGGTTTTCTCTGGGTGCTCCGGTTTCCCCCACAAGTCCAAAAAGATGTGGTAGAGATAAACTGAATAAGCTAAATTGTCCATAGTGTGTGTGTGTGAATGAGTGTGTATGAATGTTTACCAGTGATGGGTTGCAGCTGGAAGGGCATCCGCTGTGTGAAACATATGCTGGATAAGTTGGCAGTTCATTCCACTGTGGCGGCCCATGATTAATAAAGGGACTAAGCTGAAAAAAAAAATTTATGAATGATAATAATAATAATAATAATAATAATAATAATAATAATAATAATAATAATAATAATAATAACAAGCAGAAGAAGAAGAATGAGCATTAAAGTGATTTCTGAAGGATCATGTGACTCTGAAGACTGGAGTAATGAAGCTGAAAATCATCTTTAAAATCACTGGAATAAATGACTAAATTAAATGATAAACTACTTTTGAACAGTTATTTTATAGTGCAATAACATTTCACAAGTTTACAACTTATACTGTATTTTTGATTAAATAAATGCAGCTTTGATGAGCAGGAGAAGCTTATTTCAAACCATTTAAAAATCCTACTGACCCTAAACGTTTGACTAGGAGTGTGTATATATGTATTTTAGAGTGTGTTTATTTGTTTTTTTTGTGCTAGACAAAGATTAATCACTTCCAAAATAAAAGTTTGTTTTGTCATAATATTTATATGTGTGTGTATCATATTTATTAAGTATATGTGATACACACACATGCATAGTAACAAAACTATAGAAAACTATATTGTTACATACATAGATATTTAAATGTATATATCATTTGTATCATATATATATATATATATATATATATATATATATATATATATATATATATATATATATATATATATATATATCTTTTTCAAAACAAACTTTTATTTTGGATTAACCTTGATTAATGTGTGCCCACCCCTAATATACATAAATATATATACACTTTTTCATTCAAAGTTAAAGTGCAAGTGAAAAACACAGTCAAGTTTACATTATTTTGTACATTGGTTTCCACTTTAATGAAAATATATTAAACAAACTTGATTAATGTAACCATTTTGAAGAGAACGGCATGTTTTACTATAGATTTTAGCACAAGAGCCCTGCTATCATGGAATATCACTGTGTCTGACGTCACAGGGTTGGTTCTGTTCCCTCAGCTGAACAGATACAGTGGAAGTAAAGCACTGAACACGGAGACTGGAAAGCTTAGTTTAACCCAATGCCTGAAGTTGTGGAGCTGGTGCAAATACAAACATCAGATCTGTGTCAAATATAATATATATATATATATATATATATATATATATATATATATATATATATATATATATATATATATATATATATATATGCATAGGACGATAAACATTTTCAAGGTTTTTTTTTTTTAAATAGGTTTTTGTTTTTTACCCAGACATTTAAAAAGAATGTATTTTAGAGCAGTAAGCAAAATACGGTGAAACCGTGATATTTTTATCCAAGGTTATCATACCGTGCCGTCAGAATCTTATACCGACCCATGCCTATATATATATATATATATATATATATATATATATATATATATATATATATATATATATATATATATATATATATTAAAGATATTTATACGTTTTCTATTTTTCTTATTTTAATACCTTTCGTTTGATGCGCTTTGGTCCACTGTCTCACGCTGGTGCAGCGCTGCCTGACGAGGGGATTTACATTCAGACTAATGCAACGATTAAAGCACATGACTTCATTACTAAGTCACATTTTTGTGGATTATGTCAAGACATTTTCCCTTATGAAGTTGATCTCTCAACATGTATGAAGGATGCAAAAATATACCATGTGGAAAACCGTGCTGATCTTAGTTTGGTTTGAACACAGAGGTGAGGGGCTGTAGTAGTGAAAAGTGAAAGTACCCACCCCCATTACATCAGCACCGGACCTTGTTGAAACCATGGTTGAAACCCAGACAGGTGGTCAGGCAGCATAATACAGTGGACCAAAGCGCATCAAACCATCAGTAATTAAATGGGAAAAATAGAATAAATATATTTTTATTTATTAAACAGCAGTGGTGTAAAGTAACGAAAAACAGATACTTAAACCACCGGAACTGAGTAGTTTTTCTCAGAAATTATAATTTACTAAGTAGTTTCAAAATGTGTACTTTTACTTTCCCTTCAGGACATTTTTACTGCAGTATCAGTACTTTTACTCCACTACTTTCCTTCAACCTGCAGTCACTACTTTATTTCTTCTTGTCTATTTGGATTAGAAAAGTCCCATGATTCCTGTCCAAAATCCCACATAGAAGGTAAAACTCATCATAGTGAACTCCCTCAAGACATTTACAATTGCAGTAAACTGTTTGGAAGCATTAAAAGTGTCCAAGAAGATGTGCAAAATCTTTACACACATTGACCCAGAGACTGTTTAGATGCATGTCACTGATGAGAAGATGGCGGATGTTTACTGTATGATGACCAAAATGGCCTTAAACACCCAGCAGGCACAAGACGTCAACATGACGTCAGATTGACGTTATACCCTAACATCATGGGGACGTTGCATTTTATCTGGAAATGAAAACCGGTTTGACGTCAAAACTCAATGTCAGACCGACGTCAATGTCTAATGTCCAACCTAAAATCAACCAAATATCAACGTTTAATGATGTTACAGCTTATCGTTGTGCGGACGTTACCAATATGACGTCTATCAGATGTTGGATTTTGGTTGCCATACCTGATGAATAAATGTCAGTGTTTGACGTCAATGTGACGTTGGTTTAAGATGTTGGCTTAACGTTGGATTTTGGTCTCTTTCCAACACAACCTAAAATCAACGTCATTGAATGTCGTTATTGGTGATCAAAGTAACGTTGTCCTTAGACGCTGACTAGACATTGAGTTTTGGTCACCTGACATCACAACCTAAATCTGACCTAATATTAACGTCTTATGACGTTGTGTGCCTGCTGGGCTATAACTAAATGCACTACAGAATGTTACGTTTACACACATCCACAAATTACATGCATCAGCATAATACTCTCTCCTCACTACTCTTAAGTACTTTTGAAAGAGCGACTTTTTACTCATACTCAGAAGTAATATTCGCAACCGATACTTTTGTTCTACTTGCACTACATTTACTTTGTACTTTTAATTAAATATGATTTTTCACTACTCTTTCCACCACTGTTAGACACACATCTGATGTTTGTATTTGCACCAGCTCCACAACTTCAGGCATTGGGTTAAATTAAGCTTTCCAGTCTCCGTGTTCAGTGCTTTACTTCCACTGTATCTGTTCAGCTGAGGGAACAGAACCAACCCTGTGACGTCAGACACAGTGATATTCCATGATGGCAGGGCTCTTGTGCTAAAATCTGTAGTAAAACATGCCGTTTTCTTCACAATGGTTACATTAATCATGTTTGTTTAATATATTTTCATTAAAGTGGAAACCAATGTACAAAACAATGTAAACATGACTGCTCCACTTCCACTTTAAGGTGAAATATGACCTGGAGAGGCTCTGGTTGCTATTGTGAAGTACTGATTTGATTTGAGGAGAAATCATAATAATAACTCTGTCTGATGTGAGTTTGGATGTGACTAAACCTTCTGAAGGTGTAAAAATAAACACAGTTCATCAGCGCTGAGCGTTTCCCATCATTCCTCGAGTGCCCTGAGCATTAAGGCACTGCAGCGTTGTCTGAACGTCATCTGAACGTCTCCTTCATCTGAAACGCTGGAGCTGAGTGTGTTTTCCAGCGAGAATCACTGCACTTCAGCTCATCCGCATGGACATAACAAACACACACACACACACACACTCTCACACACACACACACACACACACAGAAATAGTCTTTGTCCTACTGTCAAACCCGACCCACTTCAGAAAAGTGCACTTGAGTGCGATTAGCTTGCCGAGGATATAAAATAGTGCTTGTGTGTGTGTCGTGTGTGTTGCGTGTTGGTGGTGTGCTGGTGAGGTGCTGCGTGTTGGTCCTCTTGTCACCTGCACTCCACCGAAACGCCCGCGGTCTGAGACGCCGCAGACACTGTGGGCTCCGCTAGCGTTAGCATGACCGCCGCAGTCAGAGAGCTGGAGGACGGAGATGAAGACGAGGAGGACGACGCTGCTGCTGCGCCTGCTGGACAACACACAAAACATCAGCTGATAAACGCACATAACATACTAGTATTCAGCTTAAAGTGACATTTAAAGGCTTAACTAGGGTAATTAGGGTAAAGTTAGGGTAATTAAGCAAGTTATTGTTTAATAGTGGTTTGTTCTGGAGACAATCCAAAACAAATATTGCTTGAGGGGGGTAATAATACTGACCTTAAAATGGTTTTAAAAACATTAAAATCTGCTCTTATTCTTGCTGAAATAAAACAAACAAGACTTTCACCAGAAGAAAAAATATTATAGGAAATACTGTGAAAAATTCCTGAATCTGTTAAATATAATTGAAAAAGAAATTCACAGGACGACGAATAATTTCAACTTTATATATATATATATATATATATATATATATATATATATATATATATATATATATATATATACACTCACCGGCCACTTTATTAGGTACACCTTACTAGTGCTGGATTGGACCCACCTTTGCCTTTAGAACTGAATCAATCCTTCATGGCGTAGATTCAACAAGATACTGGAAATATTCCTCAGAGATTTTGCTCCATATTGACATGATAGCATCACGCAGTTGCTGCAGATTTGTCGGCTGCACATCCATGATGCCAATCTCCCGTTCCACCACATCCCAAAGGTGCTCTATTGGATTGAGCTCTGGTGACTGTGGAGGCCATTTGAGTACAGTGAACTCATTGTCATGTTCAAGAAACTAGTCTGAGATGATTCACGCTTTATGACATGGTGTGTTATCCTGCTGGAAGTAGCCATCAGTAGATGGAGACACTGTGGTCATAAAGGGATGGACATGGTCATCAACAATACTCAGGTAGGCTGTGGTGTTGACACGATGCTCAATTTGTACTAATGAACCCAAAGTGTGCCAAGAAAATATCCCCACACCATTACACCACCACCACCAGCCTGAACCACTGATCCAAGGCAGGATGGATCCATGCTTTCATGGTGTTGACACGAAATTCTGACCCGACCATCTGAATGTGGCAGCAGAAATGGAGACTCATCAGATCAGGCAACGTTTCTCCAATCTTCTATTGTCCAGTTTTGGTGAGCCTGTGTGAATTGTAGCCTCAGTTTCCTGTTCTTAGCTGACAAGAGTGGCACCCCGTGTGGTCTTCTGCTGCTGTAGCCCATCTGCCTCAAGGTTGGACGTGTTGTGTGTTCAGAGATGCTCTTCTGCAGACCTCGGTTGTAATGAGTGCTTATTTGAGTTACTGTTGTCTTTCTATCAGCTGAGACCAGTCTGGCCATTCTCCTCTGACCTCTGGCATCAACAAGGCATTTGTGCCCACAGAACTGCCGCTCACTGGATATTTTCTCTTTTTCAGACCATTTACTGTAAACCCTAGAGATGGTTGTGTGTGCGTGAAACTTCCAGTAGATCAGCATTTTCTGAAATACTCAGACCAGCCCGTCTGACAAACAACCATGCCACGTTCAAAGTCACTTAAATCACTTTTCTTTCCCATTCTGATGCTCGGTTTGAACTGCAGCAGATCGTCTTGACCATGTCTACATGCCTAAATGCATTGAGTTGCTGCCATGTGATTGGCTGATTAGAAATTTGCGTTATTGAGCAGTTGGATGGGTGTACCTAATAAAGTGGCCGGTGAGTCTATGTTGTTAATGATATATATATATATATATATATATATATATATAGGAACAAAAATGAAACAACATTGTAGTCTAATTAAAAGGTGTTTAATCAGTTTTAAATTGGGAATATCACACACTGGAGTGTTGTGATTGACCAATCAGAATCAAGTATGGCAGAGAGCTGTGTAATATCACAGGTAATTGAATGTTTTCCAGCACAAGCACTTACTCTCCCTCTCCTTCTTCTTGATGCGTTTGCGGCGGCGGTCGATGGAGGCCACTTCAGACTTCAGCAGCAGGTAATGATTCCTGATGTCCTGCAGTTTCTCCTGAAGGAAGGAGATGCGCTCCAGACTGCTCATCTTCTCCAGGTCGGCTGGAGGAACACGGTCAACACACATCATCAATAAACACAGACTAACAGCGGAGCGCCAGTTTGCTTTAAAGGTCCCATGAGATTAAAATAAAGTTTCTTAGATGTCAGTATCAATACCATTAGTTTTTAGGATATCTATAAGCTTGTGTGCTCTAAAACAGTGATGAAATTCATGTTTAGAAGATATAAATCTTATATAAACATGTAACATGTGTCACAATATGATAAAAAAGGGTCACAGATTCCTGTCCCTGCTCAAAAATCCAGCTTAAACCAGCCTAGGCTGGTTGGCTGGTTTTAGCTGGTTGAGCCATTTCCAGCCTGTTCTTAGCTGGTCAGGCTGGAAAATGACCAGCTAAAACCAGCTTGACCACCTAGCCAGGCTGGGAGCCCAGCTAAAACCAGCTATGTCCATCTTAAACCAGGCTGGTCAAGCTGGTTTTAGCTGGATTTAGCTGGTCATTTTCCAGCCTGACCAGCTAAGACCAGGCTGGAAAAGGCTGGTAACCAGCCTGGAAATGGCCAAAACCCCTCTAAAACTAGGCTGGTCAACCAGCTAAAACCAGCCAACCAGCCTAGGCTGGTTTAAGCTGGTTTTTTCAGCAGGGTTTAGAGGGGTTTTGGCCATTTCCAGGCTGGTTTCCAGCCATTTACAGCCTGGTCTTAGCTGGTTAGGCTGGGAGATGACCAGCTAAACCAGCTTGACCAGCCTAGCCAGGCTGGGAGGCTAGCCAAAACCAGCTATGTCCAGCTTAAACCAGGCTAGTCAAGTTGGTTTTGGCTGGTTTTAGCTGGACAACCACGCACACACACTCACACGCGAATAAAAGTCACCCATTACAGTTAGATCCGCTGTGTAACAATGAGAACGGAGTGGCTTACACATCTGGAAGCTCCAGCGCGTGCGTCCGTGGCTGTGTTCGGAGTCTGTGTGTTTGTGGTATCGTTGCTGTCCTGACGGAAGCGTGCGGCTCGTGCACTTGTGTGTGATGCTGGATTTGAGCTCCGCGCCGCTGCTCTTCACTGGTGGAGATTTGGCAGTGCTTTCGCTGATACACTGGTCCTCACTATCACTGCTGTGAGCTGCACACACAAACACTGGGTTATCATATTTTACTGGGATTCTCATCGCTGTAATGATGTTTCTACTCTACAGATTGTATCTTCTCAGCCATAGCCCTAAACCCAACCCTCACAGCAAACAATCTGCACTTTCACATTTTCAGAATTCTTCATAAACTCCTACTCTGTTCATACAGGGACGAGACGACCCTTAACGAAGTGTAAACACTTTACTGCACATTATACTGTGTATGTAACTAAGAGGATTTTGAATTTGAATGATTTCACGTCACAATTTCCATAGTATTTTTGCTGCTGGCAGAGTGTGAGCAAACCATGAAGTGTAGACAAAAGCTTGAGCTCCAGTGGTTTAGTGAAGTCAACCTGCAGCTCTTGATCATCTGATTTAGCAGATGATGCTCGAGCGAAATGAAAAGCTCCAGCAGAGACACTCGAGCACGTTCACACACTGACGAATGAATCACTGAGGATCTGGAGAGACTGAAGGTGCTTTCATACCTAGACGTTTGTTTCGGAAACTGGCACGTTTGGCGCCTTAGTTTGGTTCGTTTGGCATATGTGAATCCAGCAATCGTGCTCTGATCTACTCCAAAAACATTCAGTCCGAGATCGCCTGAATGAGTTGGTCTTAGCTGGGTTGAATCGGACTCTGAAGTGGTTCGGTTGTAGTGAGAGAGCAACACGATTCAACTAACTAATGAACCAGGCTAATTCACAGTGTATTGTGGATATGTATTAGGCATATATGGCTATAAGAAGAGAGATTGATGAGTAGATATATCGTTCCTACCGGTGTGTTTTAATGACATTAAGTGTGTTTTATGTTAAATACGAAAGTGAAAGCATGCCGTCTAACTGAACTATTAAACAATATTTACAGAGTTCATACACATTTTGTATGCTTTTATCATCTTTGAACTAATCCTGTTGTCGATCAGCGCCACCTCCTGGACTGATTACTTTTAAAAATGTGATCTAATAGGATTGAAAACATCAGCTGTGAGGCATTTTCCCTTCAGTGTCAGACGGCATCTTCTGCTGTTTAAATGAAGCCTCGTCATCGCTAAAGTCAACATTTTCTCTTTCTTTTAAATATATAACCAACCCAAACACATGTAGTTCACCATAATGTTTGACACACACACGTAGCCTACTGTACTGTCCCACTAACACACTGATTTAATAACTGTGACAGTGAAAATATAGGCTAGCGTCATTTAGAAATGACAGAAAAACACAAACCGTGGTAAATACAACACACTAATGAAACATAAACGACTCGCGATTAGAATCAACAGCAAATCATCCAGCAGAGGGTCAGTCAAGGACTTTTATTGCTCATTTTTGTAAATTGCATGACTGTTAAGACTCATGCCAGTAATCTGGTTAGCTCTATAATGCAGTGAAGTGTTGCGTGCGTGTGTGTGTTGAAGAGCCGCTAAGCTAACAGCTGACAGGCCTGGGAAACACACACACACACACTGTATTTCGGACGGCAAACATTTGAACTAGGAGAACGTTTTTCTCTCGCGCTTGAACCACAGATCTGACAGATTATAACGGCTTTAACACACACCTTTCTAAGTTGTGTGTGACAAAAACGGGCCGTAATCCACTCAAAATGCTATTGAAACCCATTTCAGAGCGCAAATTACCTATTGTAAACACTGTAAATGGAAGTTCTAACCATTCTACCGGAAGACGCTGGTTGTATGGCGCCATCAATGCAGGAGCCAAGAAAAAGGTCTATACATATAATAACAAGCCATGGTCGACCCGAGCTCAAACAAACCTTGTTGTCGTCTTGATGAACAGCCACAAAGAGCAAGATCTGCCGTGTCCTGTTTTTGCTCTAGTGCGAGTGGTTTTACCTTCTCCAGAGAGCTCGTCGTGCGTCTATATTTGAAATAACGAACTTTTTGAGCTCATATTAATAACATGCTCGTGATCATTAATGCGCTCTGATATCTCATCCTGTAAGAACGAGACAAACGCGAGAGTGAAGCGCAAAAAAACAGGTGAAGCCTGAAAAAAACGAGCAGCAAATGATGCATATAACATGAACAAACTGCCATGTTTAACTATTATCATCGCCTTTTGGACTATTATGAACTCAGAATGACGGAATCACTCTCTAACAGAGGCTACATGTGCTGCTGAAGATTAAATACACAGATGAGAGGTTTACACTGACTGTGGGCTGTATTTTGTGTTGTTTTTGAACCCAAATACAGACGAAATGTCTGCTATATGTAGTTCTTCTGTAATTGATAGCATCTCGGAGACTGTAAGGGGCTGTATGTGTTTATATATGGTCATTTATTTATTTATTATATATAATCACAGACGTTACAGTAGGCTGTTTCACACTATCATTGATCTGCAGTTATAATCAACACATGTTCATAGAAAAGTTAGTAATAAACATTTCTACACAAGTATTTATGTGTGTAAAGCGTCTGTTTTGTGAGAAGTGCTTCTTGTATGATATGTGAGCGACCCCTACAGCTTTACTGTAGACATTTCCTCGCGTAAAAATGATGTTGTCTGAATCTTTCTGTCATACACAATGCCCACCAAAAGGGTACCCTTTTGGCATTGGAAACGCAAGCTTGATAAAGGTGACCTGTATCGACCCGTATCGTACTGTATCTCTCAGAGGAAATGGACCAATGGTAACAATTTAATCATCATCAAAAGAATTCATCTATAGGTGTTAAAGCAGCCTGAAGCTCAGCTGAGAGACTGATCTTACGCTGATGTTGAGCTCGCTCACCTGCTTTACGGCTCTTCTTGGGCTGTAAGCTCAGGTTTTTATGACTGCGCTTGTGTTTCTTTGTTGCTCCACCGCCTTGAGATTCTTTATGCCGTTTCTGACTGGATGAGGCTGTGAGAGGGACAACAAGATGAGTGCAAATGTTCATTATGCTCTGATTCTGAAAATTTGATTCAGAGCAGTCCGTTTACATACAGTACAACTGGGTTTGCATTCAAAATCATGAGATGTGAAACATACAGTTGCAATCAGATTTATTAGCCCCCCTGTTTACTTTTGTCCCCAATTTCTGTTTAACGGAGAGCAGATTTCCTCAGCACATTTCTATACATAATAGTTTTAATAACTCATCTCTAATAACTGATTTATTTGATCTTTGTCATGATGACAGTAAATAATATTTGACTAGATATTCTTCAAGACACTTCTATACAGCTTAAAGTGACATTTAAATGCTTAACTAGGTTAATTAGGTTAACTAGGCAGGTTAGGGTAATTAATTTGAATAACGATGGTTTGTTCTGTTGAAAAAATATATAGCTTAAAGGGGCTAATAATATTGACCTCAAATTGGTTTTTAAAAATTAAAACTGCTTTTATTCTAGCCGAAATAAAACAAATAAGACTTTCTCCAGAAGAAAAAATATTATCAGACATACTGTGAACATTTCCAGAATCTGTTAAACATCATTTGGGAAATATTTCCCAAAAATTCAATGGTGGTTTATTAATTTTGCCCCAAAAGCTACTGATATAAAAATATTCATTTTCAAAATGTGGTGTACTCATTTATATATATATATATATATATAGAGTAAAAGTAAATCATGATTAATCACATCCAAAATAAAAGTTTGTTTTGACATATATGTGTGTGTGCTGTGTATATTTAAATACAAACATGCATGCTTAGATTTGTGAAAATGTTATTTCGTATTTAGATATAAAATACGTATGTATATAATAAATTATATACAATATAAATATCTGTTTTATACATTTTGCGTTTGTTTTACATATAGCCAATAATATAACACACACATATCCTATGTCAAAATAATCTTTTATTTTGTATGCAATTAATTTTGACTTGCCCAGCACTAAAATGTATATAAACAGTTGAAGTCAGAATTATTAGCCCCCCTTTGATTTTCTTTTTTTATATTTCCCAAATGACGTTTAACAGATTCAAGAAATGTTCACAGTATGTCTGATAATATTTTTTCTTCTGGAGAAAGTCTTGTTTGTTTTATTTCGGCTAGAATAAAAGCAGTTTTTAATTTTTTTAAATCCATTTTAAGATCAATATTATTAGCCCCTTTAAGCTATTTTTTCTCGATAGTCTACAGAACAAACCATCGTTATACAATAACTTGCCTAATTACCCTAACCTGCCTAGTTAACCTAATTAACCTAGTTAAGCCTTTAAATGTCACTTTAAGCTGTATAGAAGTGTCTTGAAGTGTCTCTAGTCTAATATTATTTACTGTCATCATGGCAAAGATAAAATAAATCAGTTATTAGAGATGAGTTATTAAAACTATTATGATTAGAAATGTGTTGAGAAAATCTGCTGTCCATTAAACAGAAATTGGGGGAAAAAATAAACGGGGGGGGCTAATAATTCTGACAACTGTATATGGTGTGTGTGTGTCTAAAACATACCTGCATATTACTGTTAAATAATAGTTTTATTGAACTTTTTTTAATAAACAATATGTTTACTTAAATTGTAAGTGTTTTAGTACAAACATTTAGTATTTTGTAATAAATATAATAGGAAATGATTTTTCATAATGAAATACACAACAAGAAGAACAACAATACTACTTATACTTACTACTAATAATAACATTAAAAATAATAACAATAATAATAATAATAATAGAAAAAATAATAGTAATATTAATAATAAAACAATATCATTGACAATAATAACAACAATATATCTGCAAGCAGCACTTATCGGGGCCAAGCAGCCCAGCGGCCACATCATAAACAAGCATGGTGACAAGCCACAGAGCAACTGGAAAATTCTATAACTTTTTGGCAGCATGGTCTGAGCCAAATTTGGTGGAAATGGGCTAACGATCTATGGAGAGTTCAACAGATTTTTAAACTAATTCAAGATGGTGGACAGGAAGTTGTGTCAATCAGGGAATAAATTATATCAATGGTCACATATCAATGATGCAAGGAATCTGCAAGACCCGTCTCATGACAACAGACAAAACCATTGAAAAGTATTTTGATGAATTTTGTATGGTTTCTGTTGATAGAATTTAATTGTGTGTTAATTTTACCCAGAAGGTGGTATAAACTGACATAGTCTGGTCAATGTCAGGTCTAGATCACACACATTTTGATTTCAGTACTTTAAACTACTGCAGTGATTCAGCTTGTAATGTCGTCTGGCAGGAATACATCAAGTTTGCCCATTCGCTTCAAAAGTTATAATGATAGACATAAGTGAAACTTTGGACAAGTAGTGGCGCTAAAGAGTTTGAGTTAAAGAGTCCAAATTTGTTGTGGTTGAAGATCAGTGTCATGGATTGGTCAGGCTCTCACGACCCCCACTCACGAAGATCACCATCACCTGACTTCTAATGAGCACACAGCTGCATCACATTCACGAGCACCAGATAAAAGCACAGCACTCCAGTCGCTCATTGTCCGGGCTCGTCTCGACGAAAGCGGACAACTGAGCGACCACTCAGCGTAGTCATCCTCAGCTAAACAAACGATTTACTTACCTGTTCTCTTTGTATTCCTCCTAGTCTTCCTGGTCCTCCCGAATCGTCCTGTCTTCCAGTCCTTCCAAGTCTGTGTCATCCTCTGTCAGCTGTATCTGGTGTGTGCTGTCCATCCTCGTGTATTCCTGTTACCCAGCCACGGAGGAAAAGACCCCAACATCATTCCTGATCCTCCTGGCTATCCTTCATGTGCTCCTTGTTGTCATTCAATAAACACCCTAACGTTTCCTTACCTCTGTCTCCTGTCCGCTTCATAACAGAAGCCCGGACCCATAACGACGACAACATGAGCACCCTCGATCACTTTCAAGAGCTGGTGGACCAGTTGAAGCGGATTCTACAGCCACCAGCTCCACTTTCCAACGCACCACCAGCACCGAGCACTTCCGCCTCCACAGTTTCTTCTTCGGCCCTTCCTTCCAGTCCCATGGCCCGACCAGCGCCCTACTCAGGCGGAGCGGGGGAGTGCAATGGTTTTCTGTTACAATGTTCCCTCATATTCGAAATGCAACCTTCTCTATATCCCACAGATAAGTCAAAGATCGCCTACATCGTATCACTACTCTCTGGACCTGCACTTAAATGGGCTGAGACGATCTGGAACCAAGCCGGGCCGGTCATGAATTCCATCACTACCTTCACGGAGTATTTCAAAGAGGTGTTTGGACGTTCTGATGGGGAAGTAGCCGCTGGAGAGCAGCTGTATCATCTAAAGCAAGGTACTCTATCTACACAGGAATATGCTCTCCGGTTTCGCACTCTAGCAGCTGCAAGTGGATGGAATGAGAGATCGTTGTTGACCACGTACCGGCTCGGCTTGGAACCCACTCTCCGAATCCAGCTGGCCACATTAGATGATACAATGGGTCTGGAGAGATTCATCCAACATTCTCTCCGATGTTCCGATCGTCTCCGTTCCTATCAACAGGACACCATCACCCCCTCGTCTGCACTCCTCCAATCGCCTGAGTCAACAGCCTCTCCAGAACCAGAACCCATGATAATAGAGTCTGGAAGACTGACATCAGCGGAACGACAGAGGAGGCTGACCCGGGGTCTGTGTCTATACTGCGGTGTCAGTGGACACACCCGTATGGAGTGTCCCCTTCGTCCCATTCGGACTTCAGTGAGTGTATTCAGTACGAATATTGAACAATGTAAACCACTTACTACCACCGTACAAATAACTACTGCCTCTATTTCTCTCCTTGTCACAGCCCTCATCGACTCCGGGTCAGCAGGGAACTTCATCTCCCAATCCCTCTGTCGCCAACTCCACCTCCGTACTGAGGCGTCCTCGCATATATACCAGATACAACCGATAACCCAGTGCACTCGATCTTCGACCCGTATCCATCGACAATGCGAAGACATCCTTCTTCAAGTGGGGCTGTTACATCAAGAGAGGATTCAATTTCTGGTTCTGGAGGGTGCAAATATGGACATCATTCTAGGGCGCCCGTGGCTGGTGAAGCACGATCCCATCATCTCTTGGGGCACAGGAGAGATAAAGAAATGGGGATCTGGATGTACACCTACCTGTTTTCCAAATCTCCCTCTTCAAGGTCGGAACCCCATTTCTTTGTTTGCAACATCGGTCGAGAGCCCTCCTGAGAAGCAGTCTATCCACATTCCTAAGGAGTACAGCTCCTTTCATGATGTCTTCTGCCCCAAGAGAGCTTCCCAGCTACCGCCGCATCGGCCATGGGACTGCGCGATCGACCTAGTTCCAGATGCCCAGTTGCCAAGAGGTAGGATCTACCCGCTCTCGCTTCCAGAGAATCAGGCAATGGAAGATTACATAAGGGAGGCTCTGAGTCAGGGGTACATACGTCACTCAAAATCACCAGCCGCCTCAAGCTTCTTCTTTGTGGCCAAGAAGGACGGAGGGCTGCGTCCATGCATCGACTACAGGGTCCTAAATAACGGTACAGTAAAATACCGATATCCCCTTCCTCTGGTACCAGCCGCTTTGGAACAGCTCCGAGAAGCTAAAGTCTTCACTAAATTGGACCTCCGCAGCGCGTATAATCTGATAAGAATACGTGAGGGGGACCAATGGAAGACAGCATTCGTGACCCCTACTGGCCACTATGAATATGAGGTCATGCCTTACGGTCTGGTCAACGCCCCCTCCGTATTCCAAAACTTCATTCATGAAGTCCTCCGGGAGTTTCTTCACCACTTTGTAATAGTGTACATAGATGACATCCTCATTTACTCCCGGAGTGAGGCCGAACATCGCCAACACGTTGCGGAGGTCCTACACACATTGAGAGAACATCACCTCTACCTCAAAGCGGAGAAATGCTCATTCCACCAGAAGTCGATTCATTTCTTGGGATACATCATTGATCAAACCGGTATACGTATGGATGGGAAGAAAATTGAGGCTGTTCTATCCTGGTCAGAACCCACTTCCATTAAGGAGCTCCAGAGGTTTCTTGGGTTTGCTAACTTTTATAGACGGTTTATCAAGGACTACAGCAGGATTACATCACCTCTCACTAATCTCCTCAAGGGTAAACCCAAAGGACTGGAGTGGACCAAAGAAGCAGCCGCAGCCTTCCGCCTTCTTAAGAAGGAGTTCACAAGGGCCCCACTCCTGACTCATCCTGACCCAAATCTTCCTTTCGTGGTGGAAGTGGACGCATCCACCACCGGCGTCGGGGCAGTATTATCTCAACATCATGATACACCGCCCCGACTGCATCCCTGTGCCTATTTCTCTCGGAAGTTGAGCCCGGCGGAGCAGAATTACAGCATAGGAGACAGGGAGCTGCTAGCAATCAAGCTAGCCTTGGAGGAGTGGCGTCACTGGTTGGAGGGAGCCAAACATCCGTTCCAGGTGATCACAGATCACAAAAACCTCCAATATATCAAAGAGGCCAAGAGACTATGTCCACGTCAAGCCAGATGGTCACTTTTCTTCTCACGTTTTGATTTCTCCATTTCCTATCGTCCAGGACCCAAGAATCTAAGAGCAGACGCTCTCTCTCGTTTACACGAGCATCACGATCATGAAGAACTCCCAACGAAGATTCTTCCCGAACACATCTCCATTTGTCCGATCACCTGGAACGCTCCTCCAGTCGTTGCCACTCCGGAAGCCCCTGCTCCGCCGGGATGCCCTCCTCATCGGCAGTTCATACCACCTGAACACCGGGTAGATCTGATCCACTCCTTACATACCTCGCTAGGCACTGGACATCCAGGGATCAACAATACTCTCTCGCTAGTATCCCAACGATTCTGGTGGCCAAACATGGCAAGGGATGTGAGGCAATATGTTCAGGGCTGTAAGGACTGTGCCCAATCCAAGAGCCCACGTCATCTACCCGCTGGAAAGCTCCATCCCTTGCCGATTCCGAACCGTCCCTGGTCACACCTAGGAGTGGACTTTATCACTGATCTCCCTTCGTCAGAAGGTAATACCTGTATTCTAGTCATAGTAGATAGATTCTCAAAGTTTGTCAAACTAATCCCTCTGAAAGGTCTTCCCACAGCCTTTGAAACAGCCGACAATATCTTTAATCAAGTCTTCAGGTCATTTGGTATTCCAGAAGATATTGTGTCGGACAGAGGTCCACAGTTCATCTCTCGTCTATGGAAAGCCTTCTTCAAGCTCCTAGGTGTGGCCGTCAGCCTCTCTTCTGGATATCATCCCCAAACCAACGGGCAGACAGAGAGGAAGATTCAGGAGGTGGGACGGTTCCTGAGGACCTTCTGCAGTGGTCACCAGAGCTCCTGGAGCCAGTATTTGGGCTGGGCAGAATATGCCCAAAATTCACTGCGGCAACCCTCCACCGGACTCACGCCATTCCAGTGCGTCCTGGGCTTCCAACCACCGCTCTTTCCCTGGGATGGCGAACCATCTGATGTCCCCGCAGTGGATCACTGGTTCCGGGAGAGCGAGAGAGTCTGGGACGAGGCTCATCAACATCTGCAGAGGGCAGTCCGTCGAAGCAAGGTAACCGCCGATAGAAGAAGGTCTGAAGAACCCAGATACACACCCGGACAAAAGGTGTGGCTATCCACCCGGGACATACGCATGCGACTGCCCTCTCGCAAGTTAAGTCCCCGATTTGTTGGTCCCTTCACCATCGTGGAACAGGTTAACCCCGTCACCTACAAACTACAATTACCCTCTCACTACCGTATTCACCCTACATTCCACGTATCACTCCTGAAACCCTATCACGATCCTGTTCTTCCCTCCACAGAGCCTGACCACGAAGAGGAACCCCCTCCTCCACTGCTCCTAGAAGAAGGAGCCGTCTACGCAGTGAAGGAGATCTTGCGTTCCCGACGTCGTGGTGGCCAGTTGGAGTACCTGGTGGACTGGGAAGGGTACGGCCCCGAAGAAAGGACATGGGTTCCCAGAGCTGATATTCTCGATCCTAGTCTCATGGTGGAGTTTCATGAGAGCCACCCTGAGTTCCCAGCGCCTAGAGGCAGAGGGAGACCACCACGGCGTCGGAGGTGTCGGCCCTCAGGAGCGGGCCCTGGGGAGGGGGGTACTGTCATGGATTGGTCAGGCTCTCACGACCCCCACTCACGAAGATCACCATCACCTGACTTCTAATGAGCACACAGCTGCATCACATTCACGAGCACCAGATAAAAGCACAGCACTCCAGTCGCTCATTGTCCGGGCTCGTCTCGACGAAAGCGGACAACTGAGCGACCACTCAGCGTAGTCATCCTCAGCTAAACAAACGATTTACTTACCTGTTCTCTTTGTATTCCTCCTAGTCTTCCTGGTCCTCCCGAATCGTCCTGTCTTCCAGTCCTTCCAAGTCTGTGTCATCCTCTGTCAGCTGTATCTGGTGTGTGCTGTCCATCCTCGTGTATTCCTGTTACCCAGCCACGGAGGAAAAGACCCCAACATCATTCCTGATCCTCCTGGCTATCCTTCATGTGCTCCTTGTTGTCATTCAATAAACACCCTAACGTTTCCTTACCTCTGTCTCCTGTCCGCTTCATAACAATCAGACTGTCCTCTATCAGTGTGCCAAAGTTTGCTCAAATGGTTTATAGAGCTGCCATAAACTTCCAGAGTGGAATAAGAAGAAGAGGAAGAAGAAGCCGGAAGAATAATGATAAGAACCGGAATGGATACAATAGGTGTAACCCTTAGCGCTTGGCCCCTAAATATTAATTAATATTATTAATGACGATAACCGTAACTGAAAATGCTTTGTAATAATTATTTAATGGTGTAAGTAAAGTAATCTTGTATTTGCTTTGAATAAAAGAGTGTTTTACTCATCTCACTGGCAGATTATATTTAAAAATATAGTTTTGACTGATTATTTCGAAAGCAAAACAACTCGTCAAGAAAAATCTGCTTGATTTAAGAATTTTTAGATATTTGGGCCAGAAACAAGACAAAAACGGTGAGAACAGCATTTGTTGGTGTACCTTTGGCTTTCTGTTCGCTCTCCTGCTGGCTGCTGTTGCTGAGCGTCAGGCTGCAGTTGCTGTTACTGTTGCACGACAGGTTTCCGTCGAAGGCCTTTGAAGGGGAACCGGCCCCTTCTTCAGCGTTCATCTCCTGTATTTCTCCACCTAAACTCTCCACCTCCACCGTGCTGCTGTCAGACTCACTGCGGCCCCCCGCCGGCTCCTCCATCAGGGGTTCTTCGGGTAAGGAGACGGGTGGAGGACTGGCGGCCAGCGCTGCGGGCGGAGATGGAGCCTGGACCTCCGGCAGAGTCTCAGCAGGCCCTTAATAATAATAATAATAATAAATGTATATTATTATTATGAATCTATGCTTCTATTATGAGTATGAGAAGTCTGAAAATGCATTTCCTGTTTTTATACAGTTTAATTCTCAGATTAAGTCAGTCTGAGGTATTGGACGGGGCTAACACACTTAACCACGGCCCTTCAGCTGTCAGGGTCGCGAGACAATCAGGGCGAGGGGGGTGGGGGTTGCTTGGTGATTTCCAAAAATATCATATATGTTATTAAACTACTAGAGTTACCAAATTTTATTCATAACACACAGATAAAATTTGTATTTAATAGCTACTTACAAAAATAACATGCAAATAAAAAGAGATCAGCCTTTCAATTCTTATTCCATTAGATTGCGACCCCTGGGGTTATTACACTAGATTAACAACACACCAATGCAGATTGATTTTACGACACAATAAAAAAATCATAACTTTGACACCTTTACGCCACTCACATACATTAAAAATAAAGTCTACGACTAGACATCAGTGGTGTAAAGTAAAGAATTACAGATACTCAAACCACTGTAAATGAGTAAAAGCCCTTGAGGACATTTTTACTGCAGTATCAGTACTTTTACTCCACTACTTTCCTTCAACCTGCAGTCACTACTTTATTATTTCCTGTCTATGAGGATTAGAGAAATCAGTCCTTTGAGTCCAATCAAATCCCACATAGAAGGTAAATCTCATCATAGTGAACTCCCTCAAGACATGGGCGATTTATAAATGCAGTAAACTGTTTGGAAGCATTAAAAGTGTCCAAGAAGATGTGCAAAATCTTTACACACATTGACCCAGAGACTGTTTAGATGCATGTCACTGATGACAAGATGGCGGATGTTTACTGTATGATGACCAAAATGGCCTTAAACACCCAGCAGGCACAAGACGTCAACATGACATCAGATTGACATTGTACCCCTAACATCATGGGGACGTTGCATTTTATTTGGAAATGAAAACCGGTTTGACGTCAGAACTCAATGTCAGGCCGATGTCAATGTCCAACGTCCAACCTAAAATCAACCAAATATCAACGTTTAATGATGTTACAGCTTGACGTTGTGTGGACGTTACCACTATGACGTCTATCAGATGTTGGAGTTTGGTTGCCATACCTGACCAATAAATGTCAGTGTTTGACGTCAATGTGATGTTGGTTTAAGATGTTGGCTCAATGTTGGATTTTGGTTTCTAGCACAACCAAAAAAAAATCAACTAAATATCAACGTCATTGAACGTCGTTATTGGTGATCAAAGTAACGTTGTCCTTAGACGCTGACTAGACATTGAATTTTGGTCACCTGACATCACAACCTAAATCGACCCTAATATTAACATCTTATGATGCTGTGTGCCTGCTGGGCTATAACTAGATGCACTACAGAATGTTACGTTTACACACATATCCACAAATTACATGTAAACACATCAACCTTTCCCAGCATAATACTCTCTACTCTTGAGTACTTCTGAAAGGGCTACTTTTTACTTATACTTCGAGTAATATTTACAGCAGATATTTTTACTCTACGTGCACTACATTTTTAAGCAAGTAATGGTACTTTTAATTAAGTATGATTTTTCACTACTCTTTATACCACTGCTGAACATAGTGGCAGTCTCCTAATTTAACCCAAGAATAGCTTTGTGCTGTATACATCATGCCCACTATTTTCATTAAGTGATGTATATATTAAATGTATATATTAGATGTATATATTAAATTAAACAAATGAATAATCACTATAAAATCAAATCAGTTGTAAAAGAGCTGCCCAAAATGTGACCAAATAAATGGTATGCTGTGTATTTTAATTGATGCACTATATTAGGTTTAGTTAATATTTAGAATTTCTTTTATTTATATTAAAATATAACTTTTGTATTATATTTTTGTAACATTTATAATAGGAAATACCTAATAATTATGTCATAATAAAGCATAAAAAATATAATAATAATAATAATTAGAATATAATATTATTCATATATTATTTATATATTATTATAATTATAATAATAATAATTATTATTATTATTACTATTATTATTACAACTGACAATTTTTGTAACAAATATTATAGAAAATATTTAATAATTAAGTCATAATTAAAAAAATATATAATAATAATAATAATAATTATTATTATTACAATTATTGATCATGTTTGTAACAAATGTAGTAGTAAATAGTTAATAATTAAGTCATAATTAAACAAAAATATCATTACTAAAATAATAATAGTGATAATATTAATAATAATAATATTAATAATAATAATTAAATACTTTTGAAACAAATATAATAGGTAATAGTTAATTAACTCATAATTTAACAAAAATAATCATTACAATAATAACAGTAATAATAATAATAACAATAATAATAATTATTATTATTACTATATTACTATATTACTATATATACTATATTATTACTATATTATATATTATTACTATACATTTTTTTTAAATAATTATATTAGAAAATATTTAATAATTAAGTCATAATTAAACAAAAATATAATAATAGTAGTAGTAGTAATAATAATAATAATAATAATAATAATAATAATAATATTATTGATAAAAAAAATTTTTATCTAACAAATTTTTGTAACAAATATAATAGGAAAAAGTTAATAATTAAGTCATAATTAAATATAAATATCATGATTATAATAATAATATTAATAATATTAATAATAATATTAATAATATATTATCTATATGCTCGTGTTTATATAGTTTCTATTGTTGT
Organism: Danio aesculapii; assembly: GCF_903798145.1. NCBI lineage: Eukaryota > Metazoa > Chordata > Actinopteri > Cypriniformes > Danionidae > Danio > Danio aesculapii. The sequence continues at coordinate 3,094,992 of NC_079447.1, read as the reverse complement.
GTTGTGCACCATTACTGCAATGTTTGTATGTTTATAACCAGCTCCAAGGATATTGGGGGTCATGAGTCACTGGAATTGATAGTTCGGGGGTCGCGAGCTGAAAAGTTTAAGAACCCCTGCTTTAATACATTCAATCTCCTCGCAAGCAGAAAAAACAGGCCATGCCCACTGTTATTTCATTTAATATCCTGTTTTCCTAGGAACTGCATCCTAATATGAAAAAAAAACCCCGTTGAATCTTCCGGTTCTGTGGACACCCTGGACCAGAACAGAAAGCAGTGCATTTGTGTTCAGCATACCTTCAGCTGCAGCTGCGGGCGACTCTGGCGTGGTGGGTGGCGTGTTAAGCACTGAATTGGTCCCGCTGCTGGGATGCTCCTGCAGTTTCTCCTCCTCTTCCTCCTCCTCTTCCTCGTCCCGTACGGATTCAGAGCAGGCTTCAGGTCCCGCAGGTGGAGGAGAGTTGGCTGCCTCCGTGTCTGAGTCTGAAAACAGCTCTTTAAGAGTCTTCTTGGGCCACTGAACCTGAATACTCGACCAAACGTCCTTCTGTCCTTTGGTGCGACATCCGGGCGACCGGTCCTCAATCCCTGCCGATACTTTAGCTCTCTTCTCAGGAATTTCCCAAAATGCTCCACGGCTTTTACTCTTGTCTTTGACGCCGTTGTATTTCTTTGAAGGTGAGGATTTATTTTTAGGATGTCCTCTCGGTTCATCTTCAGAACTGCTTTCTCCTCGATCCTCCAGCTTCTTCGGCGAGCCACTCTGCAGCCATTCTCCTCCTCTGCTGCTTCTGGTTTTGCCTTTCGCTGGGCTTTTGGAGGTGCTTTCTGCTTTTTTCCTCCTGCCAGCAGAAGCGTCCGTGTCCAGCTCCTTCCTCTTGGGTGTTTCTGTGTTTTCCTGCAGGGTGGACTCCTGCTCCGCATCTGCAGGGGTTTTGGGGGCTTCAGACGGGCTGCTGTTTTTCTCCCAGTGCTGTGATTGAGGAGGATCTGCTTTATGTGCTCCTGGATGATCATCATCTTCATCATGATCAGCATCTTCATCTTCCTCTCGCTCGCTGTCATCTGTGGAGCTGTCAGAGCCTGAGGGAATAATAGGATAGCGCCAGTTGTAATAAAATCAAATCAGTTGTAAAAGAGCTGCCCAAAATGTGACCAAATAAATGGTGTGCTGTGTATTTTAATTGATGCACTATATTAGGTTTAATTAATAGTTAGAATTTCTTTCATTTGTATTAAAATATAACCTTTGTATTATATTTTTGTAACAAATATATTAGGAAATACTTAATAATTATGTCATAATGAAGCATAAAAAATATAATAATAATAATAATAATTATAATATAATAATATTTATATATTATTTATATATTATTATAATAATTATTATTACTATTATTATTATTATTACTATTATTATTATTGACAATTTTTGTAACAAATATAATAGAAAATATTTAATAATTAAGTCATAATTAAACAAAAATATAATAATAATAATACTTATTGTTATTATTATTATTATTATTATTACAATTATTGATCATGTTTGTAACAAATGTAGTAGAAAATAGTTAATAATTATGTCATAATTAATCAAAAATATCATTACTAAAACAATAATAGTGATAATAATAATAATAATTAAATACTTTTGTAACAAATATAATAGGTAATAGTTAATTAACTCATAATTTAACAAAAATAATCATTACAATAATAACAGTAATAATAATAACAACAATAATAATCATTATTATTATTACTATAGAATTTTTTTGAAAAATTATATTAGAAAATATTTAATAATTAAGTCAAAATTAAACAAAAATATAATAATAATAATAGTAATAATATGATTGATAATAATAATAATAATTATTATTATTGACTAATTTTTGTAACAAATATAATAGGAAAAAGTTAATAATTAAGTCATAATTAAATATAAATATCATTATTATAATAATAATATTAATAATAATAATAATAATTTAATTTTTAATGATTTTTGTAACAAATCTAATAGGTAATAGTTAATAATCAAGTCATAATTAAACAAAAATATAATCATTACAATAATAATAGTAACAACAATTATTATTATTTCCATTGTTATTAATGACAATTTTTGTAACAAATATAATAGGAAATGGTAAATAATTAAGTCATAATTAAACAAAAATAGTCTAATGTTTACAATAACAATAGTAATTATAATAAAAATTATAATAATTATTATTATTACTATTATTATTCTTGACAATGTTTGTAACAAATGTAGTAGAAAATAGTTAATAATTAAGTCATAATTAAACAAAAATATAATTATTATAATAATGATAATTACAGTGATAATAATATTACTTAATTATTATTATTAGTATTAACTTTTGTAACAAATATAATAGGAAATAGTTAATAATCAAGTTATAATTAAACATAAAAACAATCAAAACATTAATAATCGTAATAATAATAACTATTATTATTATTATTCTTATTATTATTATTACTTTTGACATTTTTTTTAACAAATATAATAAGAAATAGTTAATAATTAGGTCATAATATCACCCACAAAAGCAACAATGTTAATAATATTATTATTATTAATGACAATAAAAGCATTTTAAAAGCTATCTTCAGTTTAGTTATTTTGAATTAGATATTTCATATTTGCCTTTAAAAACATTTCATTTACATATCGTGTAATGACAATTATTTACATTACAGCGATTTTTTATCATGACATGAATACAAACATTGTATTTTAATGTTGTGCATAAAAGAGATACACAAAGAAGAGTAATATCCCAGCAAATCCCATAAAAGACAAGGATCCCACATGGAAGTGACCTTAGTTTTCTCATCTCTTCCGAACACACACATTGTAACATCTCTTTTCCATTGTTTAAAATAAAGATCAAATTAGATTAGTAGTAATTCAATCAAAACTAGATGACAATGAGAAATATGGCCTTTACAGCTGGATTATCAATATTTAAAAGTGCACACGCCACCTCCAAAATAAGACTGAAGTGAGTGTGACAGTACCTGGCAAGCCGTTGAGGATGGATGTGATCTCGATGGTCTGCTGGTTTCCTTTATCAACACACTCCTCCATCTTGGAGAAAACATCACCGCCGGAGTTCACCTTCGACAATCGATTGATCCGACTTTTGGATGAAGGAAGATCCTCTCTGTCGGTCAGTCTCTCTATCCGGTCTCTTTCTCGCTCCGCTTTATTCTAGTGTATAACAAACATTAAAAATGATCAGTGTAGAAAAAGGAAATCTAGAAAGTGTTCTCAAAATGAAGCTGCAGCAAAATACAACAGTTTTTACATTTATAATCATCGCAGAGGTTTCTGAAACAGCAAATCAGCATTTTAGAAGAAAGGATCATGTCACACCAGACAAATTCAATCTTTGCATCACTTAAAGGGCACCTATGGTAAAAAATCTACTTTTCAAGCTGTTTGGACAGACATATGTGCATGTATGGTGTATAGACTGTCATATTAGGGTGATATAAACTCACCCAGTGCTTTTTTTTTTTTTCAATTTAACAACATAAAAACGGTGGACCAATTGGAGCGGTTTTCAAACCGACCACAACTTTACGTAGGAGAGCGATCCCCCGCCCACCAATATTGATTGACAGGCGCGTCATCATATCCTCAGTTTGTTGATTCACGTCCGCCATTTTCTGCGTGAGTCGAAGCGATATCACTAAAGGAACACGCTAGCTCTATTTTTAGATGCAAGGCTCATTGGGCTCAACACAAGATCAATATTCTCCACATTATCGCTCTAATCGGAATTATTGGTTGTATCTTTAGGTAGGTTTGCAAACATGTGTACTTCTCATTGAGTCTACCTTATACTTCAGCCGTTTGCATTTCTCGCAATCCCAGAAGCTCCCTTTGATCTTAACTAGCATGCGTTTTAGAAGTCTAAACATCGGTTTCTATCAGGGTACACTCAAGTCGACGGCTGGGCGCCGCGGACCGCTGCAGAAACCTATGTTTAGAATTCAAAAATGCGTGGCGCGACGATTCGGGACACTTCATGTCTCTGCCGCGCCACAGAGAGTGTCTGGTGTGCCGTGTCGCGGCGCATCCGGTGCCTCAGTCAAAGTTAATTCAGTGTGCGTGGTTATTAGTCTCGGTGTACAAGCTCGGCACTTGAAACTAGCACACAGTTGGCTGTAAAACTGTACAAAGACACAAATGATTTTGTACTCTCTGCTTGGTCTGTGTCTGAGTCGTATATGTACAACTGAATGCTGATCATCTCACTCCTTCTTCTCTGAGTCTTCCTGTCAGACTCTGTTGCAAACACAGAGCGGATGAGCTCATGGCCCCGCCCCCTTGTTACGTTGGGCGGGAAGCCGAAACTAATTTACATGTGAAGCAACACACCCCTAAATCAGCGAGCTGTGGACACGCCCCCAACATGACACTTTTTAACACATTATAATAAACAAATCTGAATTGTGTTTTAAACTGAACCCAAACTGGCACACTCAGAAGAACCATAATATTAATATTAAATCATAAAAAAGAGGTAAACTATGTTCCCTTTAAATAAATGACATTTGTAATACATTTAAATAGAAAACATTTCTTGGTCACACTTTATTTTGATGGTCTGTTTGTTGAATTTTAGTTACATTGCATCTACATGCTAACTAATTCTCATTAGATTATAAGTAGACTGTTAGGTTAGGGTTAGTGTAAGTTGACATGTACCTTATAGTCAGTTAAATGTCTGTTGAAGGAGCAGTATCAACAGATATTAAGCAGACAGTCTACTAATACTCAAATGGATTATCAAAATAAAGTGGTACCAATTTCTTTTCTATTGTAAAGCAATATTTTCCCTGCCTTTTTATTCATATAAATAGACTCTATAAATGGAGACTTTTAAAAATATATATTCTATATTAGTTAAAACCTCTGTTAGTACTTTATTTCTTTTTTTTTCCCATAATATTTTTATTATTTGTTTTCAGTTTGTACACATTGAAATACAACATTTTACAAACATTTTTTTCACCAATAACCTTGTTGCATTTACAAATTATACAAAAAATGAGGATATATATATATATATATATTAATATTAAAAACAAAACAAACAAACAAACAAAACATAAATAAATAAAAGTAAAACTGCTCCTCTTTTGTTGTTAATGGTAATCTATTCAAGCATGACAATTATAATCATACTAAGTACAGCAAACATATATTGAAGAATGTATCAATACTGAACTATAAAGCTAGTACTTTATTTCTATTAGTTAATGTGTTTACTGTATTAACATAAACTAATTATGAACAATAATCCTACGGCAGTGGTTCCCAAGCCCCGGGGTGTGGACTGGTACTGGTCTGCAGATCAATTGGTAGCGGATCTCACAAGAAATCATTAATTATTCTCGTGGTTACATCTCGGTCGCTTGAGCACCAAAATTGAACCCATAAGCTAGCAAATCGAATAAGAAACAGACGTCTTTGGAAAGTTTCTTTGCGAAAAGGAAAAGGCTCAGTGAAGGACCTGCGAACTGCCAAGGAACGGATCTGCAACCCATTTGTCAACAAATCAAATCAATCCAGAATGTCTGTGCAAGAAGATCAACTGCTGGAGATCGCAAATGATGGCCATTCACATATTGCATCTTTACCGGATGCAGGTTCGTTATTTCCAATGGAGGCGCAAGTTAGTGTTAGGAGTTAGTGCTTGCACCTTCCAGGCACTCCCAGTTGAAAACATCTCAACTAAAGCATTATTATGATCCAAATGTATTAATTAGTTAATGCTCTGTGACTTACACAAGAACTAACAATGAAAGATGAATAAATACTGTGATTCATGCAATTGCAATACTGTAATAAATATTAATAATAATTACCAAAAATTGTACCAACCCCAAACTTTTAAACATTTTGGGAAAAGTAAGAAAAGTAAGAACTCTACCTTTATTTTTTTGCGGTGCTTTATTTTGGGTACATTCTTATTAGCTGGTCGAACAATCTTATCGGCTTTGATCCACTCGTCATACCTGTAAAAACAGAGAGAGATTGGCGATTGGTCAACATTTACTTATACTGCTCCAAAACTCCTAAAGTGTATTCCTGAAATTGCAAGACACACATAAATGAGAAATTACACTGCAAGACGATACACACACCAAATACAAAACCCCCTGAAAAACACAACATTAAAAAACTGCTACAAGTTGTTCAACACAGAAATCACACTGCAATATTCTGAAATGTCCACAAGACACAAACTCAAAAAGCCATGAACTGGACCTATCTGAAAAACTGCTGCATGTAAAGTTAGCACAGCTACACTAGACTTAAGGATTATTCATATGGACAATGAAATTCAATGGCAATAATATGCAAAAGCAACCATTCGTTTTCAATGAGCACTTGAGGAAAACAAATACACAGAAGTGCAACGTCATCAACACACAGAACTGCCACTGAAATGATTGTGAATGAAAACGGATTGCTCTTTGAGTTTAGATCATCCACCTGCAAAACAATAAAAATGGCTGAGAGTCACAAACATAATTTCACTTTGATCATATATATATATATATATATATATATATATATATATATATATATATATATATATATATATATATATATATATATATATATATAAAAAGACTAATTATTTCAGAAAAACACAGAACAGAATTTTCCCCATAATTAAAACTTGTATCAGAGCTGCAGCATTGTTTTGTCAGCTTGTCATCCTCTGAGAAAACGGTTGATGGTGGCCTTGCAACCTATGAACCATCGCCCCACCGGTCCGTGGTAAAATTGTCAAGCGTTGACCGGTCCGCGGTGATAAAAGGGTTGGGGGAGTACTGGTTAAGACCAGTCATGGATAAAGAAATACGGCACTAAAACCGCCTGCAGGAGGTGCTATGGTAAACTGTTTTCACTCAAATGGTTCATTCAAAACAGCAGATTCATTAAGAAATGAAGCCAGGCTGCATCTCAAATCAATCACATACTTCCATACTGTATAGATGAAAAAATGTAAATAATTAAGTCTGATTCCCGAAATAAATGCAAGTGGCCTGAAAAAAGATATATATGTATATATATATATATATATATATAGATATGTGTATATATATATATATATATATATAGATATGTGTATATATATATATATATATATATATATATATATATATATACACATATCTATATATATATATATATATATATATATATATATATATATATATATATATATATATATATATATATATATATACACATATATATACACATATCTATATATATGTGTATATATATATATATATATATATATATATATATATATATATATATATATCTATATATATATATCTATATATATACACATATCTATATATATATACACATATCTATATATATATACACATATCTATATATATATATATATATATATATATATATATATACACATATCTATATATATATATATATATACACATATCTATATATATATATATATATATACACATATCTATATATATATATATATATATATATATACACATATCTATATATATATATATATATATATATATACACATATCTATATATATATATATATATATATACACATATCTATATATATATATATATATATACACATATCTATATATATATATATATATACATATATATACACATATCTATATATATATATATATATATATATATATATATATATATATATATATATATATATAGATATGTGTATATATATAGATATATATATATATCTATATATATACACATATCTATATATATATATATATATATATATATATATATATATATATATATATATACACATATCTATATATATATATATATATATATATATATATATATATATATATATACACATATCTATATATATATATATATATATATATATATATATATATATATATAGATATATATATATATATATATATATATATAGATATATATATATTCATATATTATTCCTGTTTATGTAAAGCACTTTGAATTGCCACTGTGTATGAAATGTGCTAAATAAATAAACTTGCCTTGCCTATATATATATATATATATATATATATATATATATATATATATATATATATATATATATATATATAAAATCATTCATTCATTAATTCATTCATTTTCTTTTCAGCTTAGTCCCTATTAATCTGGGGTTGCAACAGCAGAATAAACCACCAACTTATCCAGCATACGTTTTACACAGCGGATGCCCTTCCAGCCGCAACCATCACTGGGAAACATCCATACACACTCATTCATACACATACACTATAGATAATTTAGCCTACAATATACCACATTTCTTTGGACTTGTGGGGGAAACCAGAGGACCTGGAGGAAACCCACACCAACACAAGGAGAACATGCAAACTCCACACAGAAACACCAACTGACCCAGCCGGGCTCAAACCAGCGACCTTCATGCTGTGAGGCGATTGTGCTACCCACTACGCCACCGTGCTGCTCATAACAAAATTTTATTTTATTTATTATATTAATTTATTTGTTTTTTATGTTCTTGAAAAAAAATGCATAACGTCTACATTTATATATTTATTATTATTATTTTTTTTTTTTACCAAGTTGGTACCGAAGTAATGGTTCAAATTCAAACATATCTTGATGGTGGCTCCTGGATACATGAACATGCAACCCAGGCTCATTCTGAAAATGTAGTCCCGCGGACGTTTCTGGAGACCGCGAATTATGTAGCCGGAGGTACGTATGGCTGCATTTCACTTTTTAAGCGAATGCTACGGGGCGGTGTGACGCTGTCCTTTTAGCGCTTGCCGGCTGACCGCTTACCTTCGTGTGGAGGGCTTTCCCACCGCAACCAGTTTGTCCGGTTAGCTCGTCCTGTACGTCGGCAGACTCGAGACGCGAGGAGCTGACCACGACGACAACGACCGGGTTCGATTCCGAGGAAGAGCGGTTCCAGAAATCAGGTAAGACTAAAACAGAATCCAAGAAATAAAGCGAAAAAGTTCATAACAGGGTGAGAATGTGCTAAAATCTGAAAACGTGGTAAAAAAATCAGACGAGGGCTTTTCTTTTTCTGGACGGCTTTTGGAAATTGTGGGTTGGTTTTAGGGAATTAAGCGGGCGGCAAGGTCAATCGGTAAAATTGGTTGGGTTCAGGGAAGGAGGAGGGTGGGTCATCATTCAGCCAGTCAGGCAGACGGTCGTTCAACAGCGGCCTCTGGTGGGTTTACACGAGAACAGCGTGGGTGTGGGCGTGAACGGCACTCGCAAGAGACATTTGAGAAGCGAAAAAGCGCACACAGTGGCCTCTCGCGGATTCGCAAAAACAAAAACTGCAAAAATACGTACCTCCCGGGACGTATTTCGTGGTCTCCAGAAACGTCCGCGTGACTACGTTTTCAGAAGGAGCCTGGGTTGTGAACATCACATACAACATAATTCCCCAATTTGTGAGAGAATGCAAAAGCACTGACATTTTCCCTCCATCAACACAGCCTGACGTCAGGGTGGATTCATTTTTAGTAGCTCGAAAACATAAATCAGGCATCGGGCAAATGCTTTTGCGAGCCCTGATCTGTAAATAAAATATTTCACTTAATTTCTGATTAGTAATATGCGTTGCTATCAACTTTAAAGGTGATTTCTCAAGAGGTATGCTTTTTGCATGATTCTAGATATTCAGCCAAAGATTGTCTTATCCTAACAAACCACACATCAATACGAAAAATAAATAAATAAATAAATAAATATACTTATAATATAAATAAGTAACAATAATAACAATAATTAATCAATATTTGGTCCCACTTTATATTAAGTGGCCTTAACTAATATGTACTTACAGTGAAGCTGATCATCCTGAACATCTTTATTGTGTAAACATGTTTTTACATTGTACTTATGCTTGATTAAATACCTGCATGCAATAACATCTGTAATTACATTTATAAATACACTGTTGACCATGCCTTCCACAGTAACTCACCTTAGATTAACCCACACCACCAAACCTGTCCCGAACCCTACCCACACCCCACCTCAAGAGCACCACAAGTGTTCTGCAATACATTATGAACACAATAAGCACATTGTATTTATATTTTGCTGTACGTAAATAGCACTTAAGGCTACTTGATCTAAAGTGGGAATGCTTATTTGGTGGTCTAGGGGCAAAAAAAAACAACATGAAAGATGGCAACATGAGATTGAAGTGCGTTCCGATCACACATTCACATTAATATCAACACTTCCGAGGACTCTTTCTGCCCCATCACATCCACTGCTCTACCGTCTGCTCCACTTCCACTTAAATAGCTTTTTTTTTGTTAATTTCTGACGAAGACTTGAACTAAATAAGGGGGTTTCATGACCCTTTAACCAAAACCCCACTCATAGAGCCTTCAGGATGACCCTAGTTCTGCACTTTCTGACTACAGCACCAGAATCTGATCGTTTGTCTTTTGAAAAGCGCACACAGATTATGCATGAGTTCCCAGGGTCCTGCCTTACCTGACGTTCCAGCCACAGTAGTGCACCAGGTAGAGCACCTCTCCCCCCTCCAGGTTTGACTCTTTGACAGTGGCCTCGTACGTCTTCAGACTGCGGCCTCGCCCATACCTCACCTGCACCTTCATCCCAGGAGGATAACCCTGCCCTTCCTCCCACTCCTGACTGCTGACATCCCTGCAAGAAAGACAATTCAGTACTTCCTGTTTCCTGGCCCTAGGCTTTTTCACCCGAACCCCCAAAAAACCCACCCCAAATGCCTTCTGAATCCCTGTCTGCCTCAGCTCTGTGCTTCTGAAGGCTAAATCTGCTGTTCTGTCCCTGTCAGGTATGTCTAGGCCTCCTCCTGAACAGTGGAGGAAGACATTATGGGGTCATCAGCCGCTGTCTGAACCTCAGCCTGGGATATATTACGCTGATGCTGCTACTGAACTACTGCCTGAATTGTTTCACTGGTATTTTCCTCCAAATCTAATGGATCTTCTATAATCGTTTACTCACCCTCGTGCTGTTGCTCATCAAGCCTGTATTTCTTCAGTGGAACACATCACAAGATATTTATATCCATATAATGAAAATACACACTGACCAATGTCTGTCAAGCTCCAGAATGTATAGAATTTTTTATTTTTTGCAAAACTGTATCATGAAACCACTAAGCTGGATATATATACAGTGCTCAGCATAACTAAGTACAGCCCATTTTGAAAATAAATATGTTTATCCATTCTAAGTGAATGTATTTTGGTGCATTTAAATAAAACTGATTTATAAAACAGATATATTTCATATTTTTTGCTTCTCTTGATTTTTCCTCTTTTTTACATTTGTATATAATATTTTTCTACAACATATAAATTTAGCTGTACTAGTTTTTGGAGTGTTATTGTAAGTTATTTTGTTAGATAAACTCCAAGTTTGGCTTCAGTACTGACTAATCTAATGTATATGCATTAATATTATATTGTAGAGCTTCCTATTAAAAATATGAATTTAGTTTTGTGAGGGGTGTACTCGTATATGCTGAACACTCTGTATATATATATATAGACATAATTATATATACATATATATATATATATATATATATATACATATATATATATATATATATATATATATATATATATACAGTTAAAGTTAGAATTATTAGCCCCCCTGAATTATTAGTCCCAGTTTATTTTTGTCCCCAATTTTGTTTAACGGAGAGAAGATTTCAACACATTTCTAAACATAATAGTTTTAATAACTCATCTCTAATAACTGATTTATTTTATCTTTGCCACGATGACAAATAATATTTGACTAGTTTTTAAAAGTAAATAATATTAGTCTAGATATTCTTCAAGACACTTCTATACAGCTTAAAGTGATATTTAAAGGCTTAACTAGGTTAATTAGTTTAACTAGGCAGGTTAGGGTAATTAGGCAAGTTATTGTATAATGATGGTTTGTTCTGTAGACTATCGAAAAATATATAGCTTAAAGGGGCTAATAATATTGACCTTAAAATTGGATTTAAAGAATTAAAAAACTGCTTTTATTCTAGCCGAAATAAAACAAATAAGACTTTCTCCAGAAGAAAAAATATTATCAGACATACTGTGAAAATTTCCTGAATCTCTTAAACATCATTTGGGAAAATTCAAAGGGGGGCAAATAATTCTGACTTCAACTGTGTGTGTGTATCCATATATAGTGTGTGTATGTATATATATATATATATATATATATATATATATATATATATATATATATATATATATATATATATATATATATATATATATATATATATATATATATATATATATATATTAATATTTAAATAAATGATTAACCAACTAACTAAATAACTAACTAAATATAGTGCGTACGGAAAGCACTCAGAGCCCCTTAAATTTTTCACTCTTTGTTATATTGCAATCATTTAAATTAATTTTTTTCCTCATTAATGTACACAGCATGCCATATTGGCCGCAAAACACAGAAATGTTGACAGATACAGAGGTATTCAGATATAAGAAGTATATTGCAGATATCAGAAGTATTCAGACTCTTTGCTCAGTGTTTAGCAGAAGCACTCTTCTGACCTAATACAGCGGTGAGTCTTTCTGGGAAAGATGCAACGAGTTTTTCACATATGGATTTGGGGATTCTCTGCCATTCCTCCTTGCAGATCCTCTCCAGTTCCGTCAGATTGAATGGTAAATGTTGGTGAACAGTCATTTTTAGGTCTCTCCAGAGATGCTCAATTGGGTTTAAGTCAGGGCTCTGATTGGGCCATTTAAGAACATCCACTGAGTTGTTGTGAAGCCACTCTTTCGCTATTTTAGCTGTGTGCTTAGAGTTATTGTCTTGTTGGAAGGTAAACCTTCGGCCAAGTCTGAGTTCCTGAGCACTCCAGAAAAGGTTTTCATCCAGGTTATCCATGCACTTGGCCCCATTCATCTTTCCCTCAATTGCAACCAGTCCCTACAGCTGAGAAACACCCCAACAGCATGATGCTGCCACCACCATGCATGCTTCACTGTAGGTGTTAAGCAGGGCCTGGTTTTCTCCACACATACCGCTTACAATTAAAGTCCAAAAGATCTATCTAGGTTTCATCAGATGAGAGAACCTTATTATCTTGGAGTCCTTCAGGTGTTTTTTTAGCAAACTCTACTGAGGAGAGGTTTCCGTCTGGCCACTCTGCCATAAAGCCCTGACTGGGCTGAGGTGATGGTTGACTTTCTACACCTTTCTCCCGTCTCCTGACTGCATCTCTGGAGCTCAGCCACAGCGATCTTTAGGTTCTTCTTTACCTTTCTCACCAAGGCTCTTCTCCTCTGACAGTTCAGCCTTAGGAAGGGTTTTGGTCGTCTCAAACGTCTTCCATTTAACGATTATGGAGGCCGCTGTGCTCTTAGGAACCTTAAGTGCATCAGAAATGTTTTTTATAACCTTGTCCAGATCTGTGCCTTGCCACGATTCTGTCTCTGAGCTCTTCAGGCAGTTCCTCATGATTCTCATTTGCTCTGACATGCATTGTGAGCTGTAAGGTCTTATATAGACAAGTGTGTGGCTTTCCTAATCAAGTCCAATCAGTATAATCAAACACAGCTGGACTCAAATGAAGATGTAGAACCATCTCAAGGATGATCAGAAGAAATGGACAACACAGGTTATATATATTAGTGTCACAGACTGCTTCTCAATATGTGTCCTTCAGCGATCTTGCGTCCTCGTGTTCTCATGTAACGTCATCATCAACTGCAAAAGTTCAGTTCCAAAACTCAAGACCGCAAAAATTGAAGACGGATGAAAGTTCCCGGATGTGTTCTGGATATCGAGGAGCAGACTTCAGCGCAAAACTCACTCAAGTAGTCCCAGAAGTCATTGCGGTCGAATAAAGGAGGAGGGAAACGCAGCATTTTATACTGATTTATTATTAAAGTTCAGAGATATAACTTATTTACCTTAGGAGTTTCTCTAAATGAAAAGGTGAAAGTAAACAACATGAAAATCTTAATAAAGGCATAAACACATTAAGGGTGTTTATTTGCTGAAATTCATATTAAAATGAGTTTTATTTGTATTGTGCCATGTATATTTGTAAGATGTTTATGCATAAATTATATATTGAATAGGGGAACAACAATAACTCGTAGGAATGCTGTAATGTTTCAATAACTTTCCATTAAAAAAATGCATGAAGATCATGTGACCATCAGGAAGAATGCAGCATCTCATTTCTCACAGGACGTGTTCTCGCGGTCTCCAGAGTTTGTTCTTCCGAGGTAACGTGGCAAGACTGGTCTCTACAAAAACGCAAGTCCGTTCTCTGTGTTCTTGAAATTGATAAACTGAGCAAAGTGTCTGAATACTTATGACCATGTGATATTTCAGTTTTTCTTTTTGAATAAATCTGCAAAAATGTCAACAAATCTGTGTTTTTCTGTCAATTTGGGGTGCTGTGTGTACAATAACGAAGACAATTCTAAACGATTTTAGCTAATGGACTGCAATATAACAAAGAGGGAAATATTTAAGGGGGTCTGAACACTTTCTGTAGCCACTTGATAGATCGAATGGCTTGTTTCATATGCAAACGAGTATCTGCATCTGAAAAGGTGTGAAGCAAATGGCCTACAGGAACTCAGGAGTTGTGATCCAAGCAAACCAGTTGGGTAATCTTCCGGGGGGGTCACATCCTTTGTTATAAAGTAGTGTCTCAAAGAGTACTTTGGGTTAAGTTACTTGAAGACCGACGAGTTAACATCACTGCTGAGAAACAATTCGTTGTCTTAAATAAAGTCTTCTCCCCATAAGAACTTTGGTCAGCTTATTTATTTTATGTATTAGAGTAATCTAATACATTGACGAGCCACCCAAGAACGATATACATATAGCACACTGTGTGTATATATATTTATATATATATATCCACATATATATCCTGAAAATATCCAGATTTTTTTTCAATCCTAGAAAATAAAAATATCATATTATAAAATATTATATTCATACAAACACATAAATATTTTTGGAGCTTGACAGCATTTGGTCCTTATTTAGAGATGAACATTCAGCTAACAGTCTTTTCCTTTAGCGTTCCACAAAAGAAAGTCTTTCACATGTGTAAAGACCAGCAGGAGGGTTAGTAGAAGATTTGCCTAACCTAAAGATGCTTCAAATGTGACTTTGAGCTGGAGTTGGGGAAGTGTGCGTGTGACGGGGTCAAAGGTTAAAGGGTCAGAGTGCAGCAAGATTTCACAGCGAAGCTCAGCGAATCACAGTGGCGTTAGAGAGCAGAGAGAAAGCCAGTTAGACAGCACGCTGAAGTCTGCTTCGAACCAACCAACAACCCTAGTTAGTGAGCAGAAAACAACCCTCAGATAGTGATGCAACAACTGAGCTGGTGCTCGGCAGGACCCTGGATCCACACAGACATCTGCTTCATTCTGAGCCAAACCATACAAACAAATAAATAAAACATGGAGGGAAAAACCATCACTGCAGGATGACCGTCAAGACAAAGCATCTATGAAAACCACTGAATCACAGCTACAAGAGGGAGATTAGTCGGGTGAGTTTAATCAATAAGAGACCAAAGCTTACAAATGAATCCAATGCCACCAGATTTCATTTAAAGACCATCGGTAGAGTTGGGAATCGCTATTAATGTAACAGTTCTGTTGTTTAAGTTGTGTTTGAGAGTAATTATTCTGCTATAGTGTGTGATCCATCGACTGCAAATAAGTACACTAGTTGTGTTCCCATGCAAACATGTGAATTAGATTTATATGCAACACTATAATGTCATTTAGAATTGTATTTTATATTACAATATTTGTGCCTGACGATGGGATTGTCATGGTCCAAATCATCGAGCACCACCCATTCCACAATGCACTGGCCCCTTACGGCTACCCCTGCAAATGGTGGGGCTGCAGAAGGATGGTCCCACTTCACTCCTTCGGGCTAAGCCCAGCTGAGTTCTGTGGTAAAAAACCCGGCCACTAGGCACTCACATATGAGTCTCAACCCCAGGCCTGGCTCCAGGGTGGGGCTCCAGGGTGGGGCTCCAGGGTGGGGCCCCGGCTGCGCCATTCCGGGCAACATAACAGTCCTTGATGTTCTTTTACTCACAAGGGGTTTTAGAACCGCACTTAGTGGTGCTCTACTAGAAAAAGGTGGTTTGCCATCTCCAGGTTGGAGGAAGGTCCTTACCCCGAGGTGGAGGAGTTCAAGTATCTTAGGGTATTGTTCACGAATGAGGGAATGATGGAGCGTGAGATTGACAGGCGGATTGGTGCAGTAGCAGCAGTAATGCGGTCGATGTATTGGTCCGTTGTGGTCAGAAAGGAGCTGTTTGTTTTTATTGTGTTTTATTGGGTCCTGCCAATTTGTTCTGGGTGACAAATAGATTTGGATTTCAAAACAGAAACAAAATCTACTTGATGGGGCCGGGTCAATTGCATTTTTAAGACCTTTGAAACACAGATTCAAGACATTTTAGGACTAATTAATGCCTAATCTTTACTTTATGGAATATAAGACTTTTTAAGCATCTGCATTCAGTGTAATCTGCACAATTAATCATTAAAAGATCGAGATCTCAACACCCACGCAACATAAATTATGAATGATGGTGATTTGCATTTGTTTATTAATTCTTCCAATCGCTGCATTCAAATCTAAAAACACAAAAATCAAGAGAATCATTTAGTGTTTTGAGTTAGTCATAAAGTTACAAACAGTGAAATAACACAGAAGTACTGGGAGAACAGTTTATAGATTAGATAAAACCACTGATGTTTATAGTAAAGATTAAAATCACCCTCATATGCATTTAATGATGCTTAAAAATGAAAGTTTAGGCAGCAGTTAAATTATTTAACCAATAGGGGGCGACAACCAGCCATTAAAATATGCCACTGAATAATTCTTCAAAAATGATCATCTAGCAATGAAACATGAAGTTTTATGAGTGAATAACTGAATCATTTATTAAAAATGAGACTAAAAATAAATAGCGTTATAAGCAACAGTAGTAGTGACAGTGAATTTTTCACAGTACTGAATATTTTACAGTTTATTTTTATTCAGCTGATTATTTCTTCATTTTAGTTTTAATAAAATTTCAGCTTCTAAGTTCTGTTTGTAAAACCAAAAGTGTTTTGCAGAGCTGTTTTTATTATAAATGGAAAGCAAATAACATTTGTCTCCTCCCTTTTTGGCTGATCCGAAAAATGGTTTCATCCGTGACCAAAAAAACCCCTTGTGATCCGAATCATGAGATTTGTGATCCGCTACACCACTAGTAGTCATGCTGTATGCCAGAAAGTTTCAATGAACGTCATTCACCCTCAAAGAAGAGTAATAGGCATTCACATATTGAATTTGCATTCAAATCCATTATTTGACTCCATATATACATACGAGTAAACCAACACAATCTCACGGCAATTCGTAACTTTTTTTTTAGTGGCTAATTTGTACGAATTCCTACGATCTAATTCGTACAATTTAGTACGATTTGCTCATCCTCCAATGACGGTTGGGTTTAGGGGCGGGGTTAGGTGCCACGCCTTCTTTTTAAAATCGTACCATTTCGTACGACTGAACTTGTACGAATTCGTACGAATTAGCCACTAAACTGTCAAAACGTAAAATACTCACGTTTTCTCATGAGATCAGGCTGGACTAAACACATGTGCGGAAAAAATGAGTAAGATAGCTAGAACAAGCCAATTCCAAAGCTTGCGAGATTGATGGATTGTTTAAGCACCATTGATGAAACCAAAAGCGGTGAAAGTTATTGAACTAAGAACTGCTTCTGATTCCCAACTCTAACCAAATCTCGTCTTGATCTTCTGGTCTGTTTTCATCCACAGAACATCATCAGCACAACACAGCAGGAGCACTACAGGCATGATATGAGAGCAGAAAGCATCGGGAGACAGTGTAAACAGTGAAGGGCAACAGTGGTAGAGCTCAACTAGCAGCGTAGCGCTCTCAGGACGTCAAAGTCACACCTGAACACTCCACAATAAAGAGTCAAAGAGGAGACTGGGCCAGAGTAATTCAGGACCGGCGCTGGGTGTGATTAGTTACAAAGTAAATAGTTACTGTGATTAGATTACTTTTCAGCAGAAAGGGTAAAGTAAGGGATTACTTTTCATTTTCAGGCTATTTAACTATAGTTACTTATACATTATATTCATACGTTACATAAATTCAACACTTCTGGATCAATCAATTAAGAGAAGCAGAGTAATTCATTGATCGAGCAGATTGAAGATGCTTGTGAAAAAATGAGCAGATTTTTATGTCAATATATGATGTGTATGAACCTTTATTATTAGTAAAATGTATTTCTTAATGAAGCTAAAATGTCATTTGGCTCGGATTTAAAGAATTAAAAGAGTTTAATTTCTATTGTCTACAGACAATATATTCTATTTATTACTATTATTATACTACTATTATTTATTTTATTATTGGTGCCGCAAAGCGTGCGGCATTGAGATTTATACTGTATGTAGTGCATTTATTCATTGAATTTTTTGTGTTGAATCAAGTAATTAAAAAACGTATTGAGTAACTGAGTTACCTTTCAAACGTTCATTCATTCATTCATTCATTTTCTTTTTGACTTTATTAATCAGGGGTCGCCACAGCGGAATGAACCGCCAACTATTCCAGCATGTTTTACACAGCGGACGCCCTTCCAGCTGCAACCCAACACTGGGAAACACCCATGCACACTCTTTCACACACATACACTACGGCCGATTTAGCTTACCCAATTCCCCTATACTGCATGTGTTTTGACTATGGGGGGAACCGGAGCACCTGAAGGAAACCCACGGCAGCACGGGGAGAACATGCAAACTCCACACAGAAATGCAACCTGACCCAGCTAGGGCTCGAACCAGCGACCTTCTTGCTGTGAGGCGATCGTGCTACCCACTGTCATTTAAACATGTAATTAGTAATTAATTATGCTTTTGAAGTAACTTATTCAACATTGCTCAGGATCGACTCCTGGATCTACTGACTTGATCACACCTAACGCGCTTATTACAATGAGGCATCTTTTTTGAATGGTTTTCTAATGGCTGTGAGGGCTCTTATTATTATTTATATTGTTATTAATAATACTTTTAGTGAGAAAGGATTTTATAAATTGCCCAAAAGTGGCAGTAATTATATTTTGAATGTTATAAAAAAGTTTTATGTCCAATAAATGTTGCTGTGTTAAACTTTATCGAAGAATGCTGAAAAAATGATGCTGAAGACTGCATTGATGATGCTTAAATATCGGTTTAAAAACCTAATATTACAGTTTTAGCCTTTATTTAATACAAACTTTTAAATGGCAGTCTAAAATAACACAACTGACTTTATAACCTCTTACAAATACACCAAACTCACAGGTTGTTTTGAGAATAATATTCATAAATTTAAATTTCATCCCAAACTGGTTGTGATACAGCAGTCAATAGCTAATGAATTAACAATGGTAACAACTTACCATAAGGTTAATTAAAATATTAGCTAAAATTAACAGTCAATATACTCATGTTACTTAAAGTGATATATAATAATACTAAAACAATGCTTTCAATTGCTTTGTCCTTTACCATATTTTACCAGATCCAATGGCTGATTTGAAAACATCAACATTTGGAAGATACAAACTCCGACATTAATAATAAATGATTTCGTTTATTGCTAGTTTAAGTTAACTAACATAAATAAATAATGTTAATAAAGGAAAACTTATTACAATGCACAAAAAATATGACAACAAAAGTTTTAATGTTCATTCATTTTCTTTTCAGCTTATTAATCAGGGGTCGCCACAGCGGAATGAACCACCAACTCATCCAGCATATGTTTTACACAGCTGACACCCTTCCAGCTGCAACCCATCACTGGGAAACATCCATACACACTCGCACACTACGGACAATTTAGCTTATCCACACAGAAATGCCACCTGACCCAGTCGGGGCTCGAACCAGCGACCTTCTTGCTGTGAGGCGATCGTGCTACCCACTGTCATTTAAACATGTAATTAGTTATTAATTATGCTTTTGAAGTAACTTACTCAACATTGCTCAGGATCGACTCCTGGATCTACTGACTTGATCACACTCGCACACTACGTCAATTTAGCCTACCCAATTCACCTATACTGCATGTCTTTGGACTTGTGGAAGAAACCGGAGCACCCGGAGGAAACCCACACGATCACGAGGAGAACATGCAAACTCTACACAGAAATGCCAACTGACACCAGCCGAGGCTCGAACCAGTGACCTTCTTGCTGTGAGGCGATCGGGCTACCCACTGCGCCACCATGATGTCAAGTTTTAATGTTATTTGAACTTATTTAAACGAGTTAATCAGGTTAAATAAAACTAAAAAAATGAACATACAGTAAAAACTAATATTTTAAATCAGTTTAAGCTCAGTTGATTCATCTAAAAAAAATAAACAAAGCATTTTTTGTTTGTATATAGTGAAAGATCTAACTCGAGATTATTTGCACACATTTTTGAGTATATGATATTAATGTTTTGTTGTAAAAACCACAATGAAAACAAGAACAGAGGCCTTTTTTCGCTGGAGATGAGTTTGAAGGCTTACGATCAAACATTCTGCTGGTGGAGAACAGAAGAGAGAAATGAGAGAGAGAGAGAGAAAAGCAAGCTGAAGAGCCAACATTTCAGCCAGCATGCAGATTCAATAAGCGTCTCATCCTTTCAGATCACACCAACACTCAACCATGACAGGATCCAACATCAATATGATGGATTTACACAAAAAGGGTCCTATTATGCATTTTTTACTTAGATTCAACTTCCTTTAATGCACAATGTTGTTGTTTGCGCATGAAAAAGAACTGCAAAAGCGTACCAGCAAGAGTTATTCTCAATACTTACATGTAAAAAATACTATAGTAATTTATAATAAACACTGTAGCATTTTTGAACCATATTGAAGTAGTGTATTAAACTATACACTGCCTGACAAAATCCAAGTTTTCGGAACTACAAATAATAAGTCTAAATCAATTCTAGTTGATCATTTGATATCAGAAGTGTCTTATATGAAAGGCAAAGCCCTCTAGATTACGCTTATTTGACCAATAAAATATGATCATGGCTTGATTATGAATGATTTCATTAGGACAGTAAGGTCTGACTCTGCTTAGACTAAAGTCTGGTCACTGAACCTTCAATAATGTCCAGTATAGAATATGTGGTCATGCTGCAGTGGAAACAGAATGAATATTGTGTCTGACTCCATCATGAGCTTGGAGGACTGCATCCATACATCTCTGACATGACTCAAATCACTGATTAATAAAGTCATCTGGAATGGCGAAGAAAGCGTTCTTGCAGGACTCCCAGAGTTCATCAAGAGTCTTTGTGTTCATCTTTAATGCCTCCTCCTATATCTTACCCCAGAAATACTCAATAATGTTCATGTCTGGTGACTGGGCTGGCCAATCCTGGAGCACCTTGACCTTCTTTGCTTTCAGGAGCTTTGATGTGGAGGCTGAAGTATGAGAAGGAGCACTCTCCTGCTGGAGAATTTGCCCTCTCCTGTGGTTTGTAATGTAATGGGCAGCACAAATGTCTTGATACCTCAGGCTGTTGATGTTGATCATCCACTCTGCAGATCTCTCGCACGCCCCCATACTGAATATAACCCCAAACCATGATTTCTCTGTGAGAATCTTGGCTCCATGTGGGTTCCAGTAGGTCTTCTGCAGTATTGGTGATGATTGGGATGCAGAACAGATGATTCATGGGAAAAATCCACCTTCTGACACTTTTCCAAATGATCAACTAGAAGTTCAACTGGGCTCTTACAACTGAGATCCACGGCAAGACTTTTTGTCAGGTAGTGTTTATGATAGTGTTTACAACACTGTTAAAGACTGCTCCAGGATACTGTAGTACTGACAATAGCAAACTGTTAAAGTGTAATAAATAATATAGTACACCTTAGTTTTTACTATAGTAAAAAGTGGTGAATATCAGTGGCTCCCAACCTTTTTTTGCCTGAAGCTTACTTTTCCCCCAGAAAATATTGTAAGGCCCTTTTAACATTAAATGACATTATTGCTCATATAAGTTTGAGGTAAGGATGACAAAAAATTTTGTTTTCAAACAAACGGTATGTGTATTACTGTATGTAGATACTGCACGAATAATAGCCTAATGTAAAATATAAAAGCATAACATCAGTAGGCCGTTTATAACTGAAAAGCGTTTGCCTTCGGTCTTTAAATTGGCCCTATATTGGTCGCCAATTTTTTTCCAGTTTCTGTAGGCGCCCCTCATCTCATTTTGGGTGTGTGTCAACTCAAAAAATGCTCTGGGCTTGTCGTGGTATTGGGGATGAGTCGTCTGCAAATGTCTTATTAATTTGGATATCGTTAGAACTTTGGCGCAGATAATGCACTGTGGCTGGGTCAAGGACTCTTTGCTTTGAGAAAATGGAATAAAAGCATAGTTCAGTTAACTATGTAGGCAGTGTTGTAGTCGGGGCTATACGCACGTATACTCAGTTTGCCTACTTTTTTCCACTAGCTGTTTGGGTATTACGACTTCTGAGGATCAATAATTGCATATACCCTCGGTATACTCACTTGTTTTGCTGATTAGACTTTCCCTTTAACTGAACACCAAATTTTTTTAAAACTCTCATTCTAATTAGTTGCAATTGGTGCATTTTTGTTTATATTTTGCGCCATTCCCCGCCCCCTGATGACCACAGCAGCTGTGAGAAAATTTTGTGGGTTTTTCGAAGTTATCTTAATGATGTCTCGCTGAAACGTTCAGGTAAAATTATAAAACAGCATGGGTATATAGTGGGTAATAGTACACCACCTTTTTTTTTTAGGACTACACCACTGTATGTAGGCATTTCCTGCATTTCGTGTTTCCAGTATTGCTAGCGCTGCGACCCAAAATGTTTGGAGCTTCCTCACCTGGGTCCAATATGCTTGGGTAATTAGTATTAGCTGCTGAAGGCGAATTAGGGAGATTCTGTCTTTTTTGTGGAGGACGAATTTTAAATTTGTCCATTATTTTGGTCAGCCAGGGGGATAAAGTGAACTAAGGCAACATGCTCATTCTGAAAACGTACTAGGTGTTTCTGGAGACCCCTAAAATATGTCCCGGTGGCACATTTTTCTGCAGTATTTGTTTTCGCGAATTCACGAGAGGCCGCTTTTTTTTTTGATAATATCTCAAATTTCCCTCGCAAGTGACATTCGCCTGCTGTTCTCACGTAAACCCACCAGAGGCCGCTGTCGACTGACTTTTTGACTAACTGAGTGAACGATCGACTGACCCACCCTCCCCCTTCCCTAAACCAAACCAATTTTATCGATTGACCCGCAATCCAACACTGTAAAAAGTGCTACACTCACAAAGTTGGTTTTATATACTTTAAATAATTGCAATCTAGTTAATTATATTTGTTTTATACCAAAAAATATCAATTTGCTTATTCTTTACTTAAAGTAGATGCGTTTTTATATAACAGTATATTTTAAATAAAACTAATGCAATTTATTTGAGTAGATTTTTGTATGTGGTTATTGTGTAGAATAAATGTTATAAAAGTGAGTTGACACAGACAATTTATTAGAGCAGCTGTCGATGTCTGCAGGTCTGTTCATCAAACGTGATTTTAATAATTCTGCGTGACCCCATTTTCACTGCCCGCCACTTTCCAGACACACGCAGCATCTACAAGGGGCGACATTTACTGCTCGCAGCAGCGGATCTGATTAACACGGTAAGTTGCAAATGTAGCCGAATGATAATTGTAAAGTCATGCTAAACTGCCGACTTCACTAGGCAGGTGAGGTTTTAGCTTGTAAATTGTACTGTAACGTTGTTATGAAGCGGACAGGAGACAGAGGTAAGGAAACGTTAGGGTGTTTATTGAATGACAACAAGGAGCACATGAAGGATAGCCAGGAGGATCAGGAATGATGTTGGGGTCTTTTCCTCCGTGGCTGGGTAACAGGAATACACGAGGATGGACAGCACACACCAGATACAGCTGACAGAGGATGACACAGACTTGGAAGGACTGGAAGACAGGACGATTCGGGAGGACCAGGAAGACTAGGAGGAATACAAAGAGAACAGGTAAGTAAATCGTTTGTTTAGCTGAGGATGACTACGCTGAGTGGTCGCTCAGTTGTCCGCTTTCGTCGAGACGAGCCCGGACAATGAGCGACTGGAGTGCTGTGCTTTTATCTGGTGCTCGTGAATGTGATGCAGCTGTGTGCTCATTAGAAGTCAGGTGATGGTGATCTTCGTGAGTGGGGGTCGTGAGAGCCTGACCAATCCATGACAGTACCCCCCTCCCCAGGGCCCGCTCCTGAGGGCCGACACCTCCGACGCCGTGGTGGTCTCCCTCTGCCTCTAGGCGCTGGGAACTCAGGGTGGCTCTCATGAAACTCCACCATGAGACTAGGATCGAGAATATCAGCTCTGGGAACCCATGTCCTTTCTTCGGGGCCGTACCCTTCCCAGTCCACCAGGTACTCCAACTGGCCACCACGACGTCGGGAACGCAAGATCTCCTTCACTGCGTAGACGGCTCCTTCTTCTAGGAGCAGTGGAGGAGGGGGTTCCTCTTCGTGGTCAGGCTCTGTGGAGGGAAGAACAGGATCGTGATAGGGTTTCAGGAGTGATACGTGGAATGTAGGGTGAATACGGTAGTGAGAGGGTAATTGTAGTTTGTAGGTGACGGGGTTAACCTGTTCCACGATGGTGAAGGGACCAACAAATCGGGGACTTAACTTGCGAGAGGGCAGTCGCATGCGTATGTCCCGGGTGGATAGCCACACCTTTTGTCCGGGTGTGTATCTGGGTTCTTCAGACCTTCTTCTATCGGCGGTTACCTTGCTTCGACGGACTGCCCTCTGCAGATGTTGATGAGCCTCGTCCCAGACTCTCTCGCTCTCCCGGAACCAGTGATCCACTGCGGGGACATCAGATGGTTCGCCATCCCAGGGAAAGAGCGGTGGTTGGAAGCCCAGGACGCACTGGAATGGCGTGAGTCCGGTGGAGGGTTGCCGCAGTGAATTTTGGGCATATTCTGCCCAGCCCAAATACTGGCTCCAGGAGCTCTGGTGACCACTGCAGAAGGTCCTCAGGAACCGTCCCACCTCCTGAATCTTCCTCTCTGTCTGCCCGTTGGTTTGGGGATGATATCCAGAAGAGAGGCTGACGGCCACACCTAGGAGCTTGAAGAAGGCTTTCCATAGACGTGAGATGAACTGTGGACCTCTGTCCGACACAATATCTTCTGGAATACCAAATGACCTGAAGACTTGATTAAAGATATTGTCGGCTGTTTCAAAGGCTGTGGGAAGACCTTTCAGAGGGATTAGTTTGACAAACTTTGAGAATCTATCTACTATGACTAGAATACAGGTATTACCTTCTGACGAAGGGAGATCAGTGATAAAGTCCACTCCTAGGTGTGACCAGGGACGGTTCGGAATCGGCAAGGGATGGAGCTTTCCAGCGGGTAGATGACGTGGGCTCTTGGATTGGGCACAGTCCTTACAGCCCTGAACATATTGCCTCACATCCCTTGCCATGTTTGGCCACCAGAATCGTTGGGATACTAGCGAGAGAGTATTGTTGATCCCTGGATGTCCAGTGCCTAGCGAGGTATGTAAGGAGTGGATCAGATCTACCCGGTGTTCAGGTGGTATGAACTGCCGATGAGGAGGGCATCCCGGCGGAGCAGGGGCTTCCGGAGTGGCAACGACTGGAGGAGCGTTCCAGGTGATCGGACAAATGGAGATGTGTTCGGGAAGAATCTTCGTTGGGAGTTCTTCATGATCGTGATGCTCGTGTAAACGAGAGAGAGCGTCTGCTCTTAGATTCTTGGGTCCTGGACGATAGGAAATGGAGAAATCAAAACGTGAGAAGAAAAGTGACCATCTGGCTTGACGTGGACATAGTCTCTTGGCCTCTTTGATATATTGGAGGTTTTTGTGATCTGTGATCACCTGGAACGGATGTTTGGCTCCCTCCAACCAGTGACGCCACTCCTCCAAGGCTAGCTTGATTGCTAGCAGCTCCCTGTCTCCTATGCTGTAATTCTGCTCCGCCGGGCTCAACTTCCGAGAGAAATAGGCACAGGGATGCAGTCGGGGCGGTGTATCATGATGTTGAGATAATACTGCCCCGACGCCGGTGGTGGATGCGTCCACTTCCACCACGAAAGGAAGATTTGGGTCAGGATGAGTCAGGAGTGGGGCCCTTGTGAACTCCTTCTTAAGAAGGCGGAAGGCTGCGGCTGCTTCTTTGGTCCACTCCAGTCCTTTGGGTTTACCCTTGAGGAGATTAGTGAGAGGTGATGTAATCCTGCTGTAGTCCTTGATAAACCGTCTATAAAAGTTAGCAAACCCAAGAAACCTCTGGAGCTCCTTAATGGAAGTGGGTTCTGACCAGGATAGAACAGCCTCAATTTTCTTCCCATCCATACGTATACCGGTTTGATCAATGATGTATCCCAAGAAATGAATCGACTTCTGGTGGAATGAGCATTTCTCCGCTTTGAGGTAGAGGTGATGTTCTCTCAATGTGTGTAGGACCTCCGCAACGTGTTGGCGATGTTCGGCCTCACTCCGGGAGTAAATGAGGATGTCATCTATGTACACTATTACAAAGTGGTGAAGAAACTCCCGGAGGACTTCATGAATGAAGTTTTGGAATACGGAGGGGGCGTTGACCAGACCGTAAGGCATGACCTCATATTCATAGTGGCCAGTAGGGGTCACGAATGCTGTCTTCCATTGGTCCCCCTCACGTATTCTTATCAGATTATACGCGCTGCGGAGGTCCAATTTAGTGAAGACTTTAGCTTCTCGGAGCTGTTCCAAAGCGGCTGGTACCAGAGGAAGGGGATATCGGTATTTTACTGTACCGTTATTTAGGACCCTGTAGTCGATGCATGGACGCAGCCCTCCGTCCTTCTTGGCCACAAAGAAGAAGCTTGAGGCGGCTGGTGATTTTGAGTGACGTATGTACCCCTGACTCAGAGCCTCCCTTATGTAATCTTCCATTGCCTGATTCTCTGGAAGCGAGAGCGGGTAGATCCTACCTCTTGGCAACTGGGCATCTGGAACTAGGTCGATCGCGCAGTCCCATGGCCGATGCGGCGGTAGCTGGGAAGCTCTCTTGGGGCAGAAGACATCATGAAAGGAGCTGTACTCCTTAGGAATGTGGATAGACTGCTTCTCAGGAGGGCTCTCGACCGATGTTGCAAACAAAGAAATGGGGTTCCGACCTTGAAGAGGGAGATTTGGAAAACAGGTAGGTGTACATCCAGATCCCCATTTCTTTATCTCTCCTGTGCCCCAAGAGATGATGGGATCGTGCTTCACCAGCCACGGGCGCCCTAGAATGATGTCCATATTTGCACCCTCCAGAACCAGAAATTGAATCCTCTCTTGATGTAACAGCCCCACTTGAAGAAGGATGTCTTCGCATTGTCGATGGATACGGGTCGAAGATCGAGTGCACTGGGTTATCGGTTGTATCTGGTATATATGCGAGGACGCCTCAGTACGGAGGTGGAGTTGACGACAGAGGGATTGGGAGATGAAGTTCCCTGCTGACCCGGAGTCGATGAGGGCTGTGACAAGGAGAGAAATAGAGGCAGTAGTTATTTGTACGGTGGTAGTAAGTGGTTTACATTGTTCAATATTCGTACTGAATACACTCACTGAAGTCCGAATGGGACGAAGGGGACACTCCATACGGGTGTGTCCACTGACACCGCAGTATAGACACAGACCCCGGGTCAGCCTCCTCTGTCGTTCCGCTGATGTCAGTCTTCCAGACTCTATTATCATGGGTTCTGGTTCTGGAGAGGCTGTTGACTCAGGCGATTGGAGGAGTGCAGACGAGGGGGTGATGGTGTCCTGTTGATAGGAACGGAGACGATCGGAACATCGGAGAGAATGTTGGATGAATCTCTCCAGACCCATTGTATCATCTAATGTGGCCAGCTGGATTCGGAGAGTGGGTTCCAAGCCGAGCCGGTACGTGGTCAACAACGATCTCTCATTCCATCCACTTGCAGCTGCTAGAGTGCGAAACCGGAGAGCATATTCCTGTGTAGATAGAGTACCTTGCTTTAGATGATACAGCTGCTCTCCAGCGGCTACTTCCCCATCAGAACGTCCAAACACCTCTTTGAAATACTCCGTGAAGGTAGTGATGGAATTCATGACCGGCCCGGCTTGGTTCCAGATCGTCTCAGCCCATTTAAGTGCAGGTCCAGAGAGTAGTGATACGATGTAGGCGATCTTTGACTTATCTGTGGGATATAGAGAAGGTTGCATTTCGAATATGAGGGAACATTGTAACAGAAAACCATTGCACTCCCCCGCTCCGCCTGAGTAGGGCGCTGGTCGGGCCATGGGACTGGAAGGAAGGGCCGAAGAAGAAACTGTGGAGGCGGAAGTGCTCGGTGCTGGTGGTGCGTTGGAAAGTGGAGCTGGTGGCTGTAGAATCCGCTTCAACTGGTCCACCAGCTCTTGAAAGTGATCGAGGGTGCTCATGTTGTCGTCGTTATGGGTCCGGGCTTCTGTTATGAAGCGGACAGGAGACAGAGGTAAGGAAACGTTAGGGTGTTTATTGAATGACAACAAGGAGCACATGAAGGATAGCCAGGAGGATCAGGAATGATGTTGGGGTCTTTTCCTCCGTGGCTGGGTAACAGGAATACACGAGGATGGACAGCACACACCAGATACAGCTGACAGAGGATGACACAGACTTGGAAGGACTGGAAGACAGGACGATTCGGGAGGACCAGGAAGACTAGGAGGAATACAAAGAGAACAGGTAAGTAAATCGTTTGTTTAGCTGAGGATGACTACGCTGAGTGGTCGCTCAGTTGTCCGCTTTCGTCGAGACGAGCCCGGACAATGAGCGACTGGAGTGCTGTGCTTTTATCTGGTGCTCGTGAATGTGATGCAGCTGTGTGCTCATTAGAAGTCAGGTGATGGTGATCTTCGTGAGTGGGGGTCGTGAGAGCCTGACCAATCCATGACAAACGTCAGGTAACAGACTGCTCTCACATGAAAAGCTAAGTTGGCTAACGCTAACCAACGCTAGTTCATGCTAACGATTAAAAGTGATTGTCCTGAGAAAAAAAATGTTAAAGTAGTTTTAAAACACTTAGTAGGTATAACTAACGTTACAGAACGGATTAACAAGGTCTCTGGTGGGCGGTCGGGGGGTAGGTGCAGTTTGCTAGCGCTAACTTGGGTAGCTAACCGAAGTTATTATCAGCACATTAAGGATGCATATTAAATGCAGAAACGTATGGAACGGTTAAGTAGTTTGTGTTTAGCGTAACATTAAGTAGCTTAAGGTTTGTGTTTTAGAGATTTAGTCCATACGTTTTTTGTTAATACTGCAATGTGAATAAATTACAGATTTATAATTTATTTGAACTTAAATTACATTTATGTTTACAGAACCATTTAAAATGTACGCACCTCATTCTAAAATGCATTTTCTTGGTCTTTAGATACCAAAGTGATTTAGTTGATTTTGTTAAGAAAAACATTAGGTATAATTACAGCTATAATTATTTGCAGGCAAGTAAAACATGGGTAAAATTGCAAACAATAGTGGGCTCCATAGAATTACATTTAATATCTGAAGATTTTTTTTGTATGTGTGCAATGAACAAACAGTAAAAAATATCCTAATGCATTTTCTTATTATCTGTCAGTCTTTCACTAAAGCTAACTGAAAACACTGATTCACTGA
This sequence comes from Danio aesculapii, assembly GCF_903798145.1. Taxonomy (NCBI): domain Eukaryota; kingdom Metazoa; phylum Chordata; class Actinopteri; order Cypriniformes; family Danionidae; genus Danio; species Danio aesculapii. The sequence continues at coordinate 3,065,053 of NC_079447.1, read as the reverse complement.
ACTGTCAGTTGCCAGTAACATTAAATTTGGAGAAAAGGTCAATTAAAAGTAGCTTCAGCAAAAATGTATTGTAAACCTTAATGTAATATGTAAAATGGTAATGTATTTATTTAATTTTGTATTATGACTTATGCAAAGTTTGGTGCAAAATGAAGATGACAGTGAAATCATAGATTTTTATATTCGCCATTACATACATATTTTTATGCTTTATAAGTTGCAAAAATAAACTGAAAATGTAATACCTAAATTTAAATAATTCCTTGATTGACAGGCAACCAAAATACCATACACTGTTACACTGAATAAAATCACAGTTTTCTTTAGAATTTGATTCTTAAAAACACCTGGAATAATGCAAGTACACAATAACCTATATAGCCTTTTTTTTAATACAGAAGTTTAACTAAGGTACATTTTAACTGATAAACTAAGGTGTTTCATCCATGTATCATTCTCACTGCACTTTTGTAACTTGACTTGTAGTTTATGTAAGATATTTGCTATTTAGTATTCAGCTATTTAATATTATTTAGTATCAACCACCTGAACTCCTGTTTCTTTTTTCTCTCCACCAATAGAGATGTGTGGAATCAGAGGTGCATGCGGCTGCCCACGGGAAAAATTTGCCATCAGCCCAACACAGTTTGGATAATCATAGGACTGTCAGAGGTTTACCAAACCTGTCAAATGCATGATGGCTCCTGTTTGGACTTACTGATGTCCTCGACTTACATCAAAACTGTATACATTATTTGACATGTATCAGAGACTCTTTGTGGGACTGGACCTTATGCATCCTAAATCTTCATCAAAGTATGCAGATCTCCTTACTGAGTTGTCTTAGATGATTTCTCAGTAGGATCTGGCATTATTAATGTTTTTATTTATGTACTGTGTATGTGCAGCCACATTAATGGCCTGTTTTGTAGTCACTTTTAAAAGGGACACTGGTTGACATTGAATAAATGCTATGGTCTTTAATCCATCTTCCCATTCTTGTTTAATTGTTATTGACCTTAAAGTCTGTTTATCTGTTTTTACTTAATCACTGTATATTGTGCGTAGAATATAGAAATGAAGATTTATTTTCTGAGGTTACAGCCAGAGGTCAATTGAATTTATTTTAAATGACATATGCATGGTTAATTTTATTTAGATAATAAAGTTCTTAATACCTAATTAAAATAGGTTCAGGCAACATATAGCAATGTATAAATAAGTTAGGTTTAACAAAAAAAGTAAGTTTATCTGATTTGAGTAATTTTAGAAATATTAGTTGGCTCAACTTAATTTTGTTACATTTGTTTTAAGCAATGTTTTAGTGTTTAATATACTTAAAAAAGGCTGGAAGTTGATTCAATCTAAAACGTCCGATGCAGCCACTTGCCTCACTTTTTATAAGTTAGATCTAGGTCATACTTTTTACAGTGAAGCAATGCAAAAATAAAAGCCCCCGTCTGTTTTTTTTTTACCAAGTTTTCAGATTTGACCACATTCTCACCCTGCTATTCACTTGTTTTTTTAATATTTTGGATTCTGCTTTTGTTTTACCTGCTTTCTGGAACCGCTCTTCACCGGACTCGAACCCCGTCATCATGGTCAACTCCTCTCTGCGCCTCAAGTCCACCGACTAACATGGTGCGCTAACGTGACAAACTGGTTGCAGCTGGAATGCCGTTCATACGGAGGTAAGCGGTCAGCTGGTAAGCGTGAAAAGGAACGGCGTCACACCACCCCGTAGCGTTCGTTAAAAAAAATAAAAAATTAAATGCAGCCATACGTACCTCTGGCTACGTAATTCGCGGTCTCCAGAAACGCCTGTAGGGCTACGATACACAGAATGAGCCTGTGTCGCCTAATTGTCCATTGCTAAATTTTTTATTAAATATGACGCAACCCCCCACAGAGCTTGCTGAGGCCCCCTTGTGTGCCAGGACCCCACTGTTGGGAACCGCTGATGTATATACCCTATAGTAGTATTATAATATAGTAGTACTGTATTGGGACATATGATTATTTTACTATAGATGTTGTGTTCCCATATCAACAATAGTTTCACCACAACACATAAAAGATTATAGAATTTACCATAAATTACTATAGTATTGTTTATGAATCAATTAAATGTGCACTTCATGTCTGCGCAGATGTTTTGTGCTTAATATATCTGGCAACGCACTATAACGCATGCAGATGTTTTGTTTGTTGTTGCCAGAGTAGCACGTGAGGCACAAGCTGCAAAGGCTCCGCCCTCCTCTGAAAAGTGGGAGGAGCAAAACAGCTCATTTGCATTTAAAGACACAAAATTGTATCATAAAGGGGGCTTTATAACATGATATAATAAATGTTTTTTTAAATATTATGATCTGAAATGTCACAGATACAATCTTGGAGACACTTTACAGTCAATTCAAACATTATTCAGACACAAGATATTATTTTAGATATTTTTTATTATTTTTAGATACTTTTTTTATTTATGCAAGTTCGGAAAGTCAAATAAATGAAACTGTGACTTAAATCTCTTCATCGTCAGTGCACTAAAAAGCATCAGGTAGTGAAGAATCTGCTGGAATTCAGCTTTTATGGATGTGTTTTACAGCAGACACTCCAGGCGGACTGTCATCCATTACATTCTGCACCTTTCTATCAAATATATCTGACACTATCAAAATGAATTTGTTCTGCCACAGTTTGACTGAGTTGGTCGTATTTTGGTACAGCGAATAAGCTGTGATAATGTGAGAAATGTTGAAGGAGTCTGATTTTATATTACATTTTGAAAAAGGCCATTATAGGACCCATTGAAAGGAGCAGTTCACCCAAAAATGAAAATTACCCCATAATTTACTCATCCTCAAGACTCCATCGGTGGACTTTTTTCTATCAGGCGAACACAGTCAGAATAGTTTTAAATATTATCTTGGCTCTTCATGCTGCATAATGTTGGAAAGTGACTTTTATTTTGAAGTATTTAAAACAGAATAAATCCATGATCAAAATAACCCATATGCTGCCAGGGGGTTAACATGTTTTATGAAGCGGTCGATGTTTTTGTAACAGAAATATTTAATTTTTATCATAAACTCCAATCATCAATGGCGGACCAATGCATGTTATTTACGACTAAAGTATACAACGTATGACGTCAGATACATTTATAGAGGAAGCTCCAGGAATAGACACGTCTTGCCGGAAGCCCTTGGGGTTTGGTGTTACTGTATAACATTATACAGTATATTACTCTTAAAATACTTCTTACAGAGCATCCGGAAAGTATTGATAGCGCTTCACTTTTTCCACATTTGTTTATGTTACAGCCTTATTCTAAAATGGATTAAATTCATTTATTTCCTCAACATTCTACACACAATCCCCCATAATGACAATGTGGAAAAAGAGTTTTAGAAATTGTTGCAAATTTATTAAGAATAAAAAAAGCTGTAAAATCACATGTGTTTGTCTGACAGAAAAAAAACACATAAACACCAAGGACAGCTTGAGGGTGACTAAATTGTGGATTAATTTTCATTTTTGGGTAAACTATTTCTTTAAAGGTGACCTATTATACCACTTTCCATGTCCCTAGAGTGTGTGTGTGAAGTTTCAGTTCAAAACACCACACAAATAATGTTTTCAAACTTTCTGAAATTTACCTTTTTAGCCTTTAATCCTAATTGTGGTGTTTTGGTTACTGTCGCTTTAAATGCTAATGAGATTGTGCTCTTATCAGAAAAGGGCGGAGCTACAAATGCCTGTGTCAGCATAGTGCCAGATTCAAAAATAAGAATACCGTCCTATGCTAATAAGGGAGAGATGGTCACTAGTGGGCGGGGCTTCTCCCCTCTGATGACACGTACAAAGGGAGAATGTCAATCAAAGTGTTTCAGCAGACTGTTTTGATCAAATGTGATTATAAAAAATACAGTTAATACATTTGTACCATTAGAAGCGGGTTATATTCACAGACAGTTGCCACACAAATATGTTTAAACCCCTTATAAAAGTAATTTTTGCATAATAGGTGCCCTTTAAATGTTTTCATGATCATGTTTCTCATGTTTTTCAGTTTGCATAAGCATTAATTTATTTTTGCCTCAGTTTCTCTCTCTCTCCTTCATAGCCATGCACTGATGCTCATACTGAAAGCCTCACTCACCCTGACAGATCTTTGTCGTCTGGTTCTTCACACGGTTCCTCCTTCACGTCCTCAGTGATGTCAGTCTCCCCTGTGGACACGCTTTGCTTGACCTCTTCATTCATCTCATTCTCCTCCTCAGCGTGATTCTCATCCTCCTTATTTTCACTGCTGATTTCCACTTTTTCTTCACATGGGGTCACGGTCTCCGTTTTCTCCTCCTGAGCGGAAATAACATGCCCTTTTAACGAATGCGATTCAACCCTAATTAAACTTTGATTTGTAAATGCATCATTGTTTTTATTTCAACAGCTTGTGTGGGGGGAAACATGACTTATGAATATGCATGAGGTCAGACACATTCCTGCTGAGAGACTAAATGAACAGATGCAACAGATATAATGATGAAAAGATGAAAATAGTGGCTCTGCTTTAAATGCAACACTAGTGTTTTGCATAATGCATAGTACGTACTTTATACTGCCTACCGGTGTTCGGAAAGAAGCATTACAATACATAATCTAAAGGGCAGATGAAAAACAAATAAGCTAACAACAAGCTGGCAATCTATATTATTGGGAAAGAATTGTACAAATAGTGTGAGTAGTAAGGTTAGATTGAGTAAAGTATTTGTAGACTTAGTTTCAGTAACATGAATAATATAAATAGTTTAGGAAGTAGAGTAAACAGGAGTGAGTAAACAGGAGTGAGAAAACAGGAGTGTTAGTGCAAGTAATAGATTTAGTGCAAGTAGTATAAGTGGAATAAATAGATTGAGTAGTATTAGTATAAGTAGACTTAGTATCAGTAGTATAAGTAGTGCGGGTAGTAACGTTTGATTAAGTAGTTTGAGTAAAGTATGTGTAGACCTAGTTTTAGTAACATGAATAATATAAATAGTATAGGAAGTCGAGTAAACAGGAGTGAGTAAACAGGAGGGTTAGTGTAAGTAGTAGATTTAGTGTAAGTAGTACAAGTAGTGCGAGTCGAATAAATATCAGTAGTAAAAGTAGTGTGAGTAGTAAGGTTAGAATAAGTAGTTTGAGTAAAGTATGTGTAGACTTAGAATATAGAATAATATAAATCGTTTAGGAAGTTTGATTGAAGTATGAGTAAATTATGTGTAGACTTAGTTTCAGTAATATGAATAATATAAATAGTTTAGGAAGTTGAGTAAACAGGAGTGAGTAAACATGAGTGTTAGTGTAAGTAGTAGATTTAGTATAAGTAATATAAGTAGTATGAGTGGAATAAATAGATTGAGTAGTATTAGTATAAGTAGACTTAGTATCAGTAGTTTAAGTAGTGCGAGTAGTAAGGTTAGATTAAGTAGTTTGAGTAAAGTATGTGTAGACTTAGTTTCAGTAACATGAATAATATAAATAGTTTAGGAAGTTTGATATAAGTATGAGTAGACTTAGTTTAGATACGAGTATAATGAGATTTGGTATCAGTAGAATGATTAGTATGAGTATTATGTATCATCCTGTAGTAGTATAAGTATGTGAGTTTAAGTTAGTGTGAGTAACCTTAGTAATATGAGTAACTTGAGTACCAGGAGTGTTATAAAGTTCAATGTACATTTTATAAGTAGTGTGAGTGGAATAAATAGACTGAGTAGCATTAGTATAAGTAGACTTAGTATCAGTAGTATAAGTAGTGCGAGTAGTAAGGTTAGATTATGTAGTTTGAGTAAAGTATGTGTAGACTTAGTTTCAGTAATTTGAATAATATAAAAAGTTTAGGAAGTCGAGTAAACAGGAGGGTTAGTGTAAGTAGTAGATTTAGTTTGAGTAGTATAAGTAGTATGAGTAGAATAAATAGATTGAATAGTATTAGTATAAGTAGACTTAGTATCAGCAGTAAAAGTAGTGTGAGTAGTAAGGTTAGATTGAGTAGTTTGAGTAAAGTATGTGTAGACTTAGTTTAGATACGAGTATAATGAGATTTGGTATCAGTAGAATGATTAGTATGAGTATTATGTATAATCATGTAGTAGTATAAGTATGTGAGTATAAGTTGGTGTGAGTAACCTCAGTAATATGAGTAACTTGAGTACCAGGAGTGTTATAAAGTTCAATGTACATTTTATAAGTAGTGTGAGTGGAATAAATAGATTGAGTAGTATTAGTAAAAGTAGACTTAGTATCAGTAGTAAAAGTAGTGTGAGTAGTAAGGTTAGATTAAGTAATTTGAGTAAAGTATGTGTAGACTTAGTTTCAGTAACATGAATAATATAAATAGTTCAGGAAGTTTCATTGAAGTATGAGTAGACTTAGTTTAGATATGAGTATAATAAGATTTGGTATCAGTAGAATGATTAGTATGAGTATTATGTATCATCCTGTAGTAGTATAAGTATGTGAGTATAAGTTAGTGTGAGTTACCTTAGTAATATGAGTAACTTGAGTACCAGGAGTGTCAAAGTTCAGTGTACATTTTATAAGTAGTGTGAGTGGAATAAATAGATTGAATAGTATTAGTAAAAGTAGACTTAGTATCAGTAGTATAGTGCGAGTAGTAAGGTTAGATTAAGTAGTTTGAGTAAAGTATGTGTAGACTTAGTTTCAGTAATATGAATAGCATAAATAATTTAGGAAGTCGAGTAAACAGGAGTGTTAGTGTAAGTAGTAGATTTAGTGTAAGTAGTATAAGTAGTATGAGTGGAATAAATAGATTGAGTAGTATTAGTATAAGTAGACTTAGTATCAGCAGTAAAAAATAGTATGAGTAGTAAGGTTAGATTAAGTAGTTTGAGTAAAGTATGTGTAGACTTAGTTTCAGTAACATGAATAATATAAATAGTTTAGGAAGTTTGATTGAAGTATGAGTAGACTTAGTTTAGATATTAGTATAATAAGATTTGGTGTAAGTATTATAATTAATATAAGCATTATGTGTAATAATGTAGTAGTGTAAGTATGGTTAGAGTTAGTATCCTAAGTTTCATGGGTAACTCGAGTAACAGGATTATTATAAATTTAGAGTAAGTAGCATATGTAGTGTGAGTGGAATAAATAGACTGAGTAGTATTAGTATGAGTAGACTTAGTATCAGCAGTATAAGTATCATGAATAGATTTAGTACAACATGAGTTTAAGGAGATTTGGTATTAGTAGAGCGAGGAGTATAAAGAGCGTAGTTTCAGTAACATGAGAATAACGAGATTTAGTAATGCGAGTAATTTGCATAGACTAAGTAGTATGTGTAAACTTAGTATGAGTAGACTCAGTATGAATAATATGGGTAGACGGAGTAGTACAAATAAACTGAGTAGTATGAGTAGACTCAGTATGAGCAGTATGGGTAGACTGAGTAGTACAAATAAACTGAGTAGTACGAGTAGACTCAGTATGAATAATATGGGTAGACTGAGTAGTACAAATAAACTGAGTAGTACGAGTAGACTCAGTATGAATAATATGGGTAGACTGAGTAGTACAAATAAACTGAGTAGTACGAGTAGACTCAGTATGAATAATATGGGTAGACAGGGTTGTACAAATAAACTGAGTAGCATAAGTAGACTCAGTATGAATAATATGGGTAGACGGAGTAGTACAAATAAACTGAGTAGTATGAGTAGACTCAGTATGAGCAGTATGGGTAGACTGAGTAGTACAAATAAACTATAAATGAACTAATTATAAGAGTAGACTTGAAATACTACTAATTCCAAGTCTACTCTTATAATTAGTTTATTTGTAGTTTATTTGTGTCGACGGAGTAGTATAAATTAACTGAGTAGTACAAATAGACTAAGTATCAGCAGTATGTGTAGTGTGAGTTGTATGTGTAGACTGAGTAGTAAGAGTAGGCAGAGTATTAGTAGTATGTGTACAGTGAGTAGAATGTATAGACTGAGTAGTAGGAGTAGAGTATCAGTAGTAAGAGTAGTATGAGTAAACTGAGTAGGATGAAAACAGTCATACTTCATACAGTTTGTGTAGACTAATTGTCGGTAGCATGTATAGTGCGAGTATTGTGTGTAAGGTGAGTAGTTTTAGAAGACTAAATAGCATAATTAACCTGAGTAGTATGTGTAGACTAGATAGTAGACTCAGTAGTATGAATAGGCTGTTGTAAGCAGTAGTATGAGTAGACTGGATAGTATACTGAATAGTATGAATAGGCTGTTGTAGCAGTAGTATGTGTAGTGTGAGTACCTTGAGAAGATGCTGTGTGCTGCATCTCTCTGGATCTGTGATGCTCTTGTGTTCTTCTGGTGTGTTTAAAGAGACGGTGTTTCCAGTGCTGATCACTTCCTCAGCTTTCACCTCAGTTTTACAGCTCGTCTTCTCAGCAGTTTTATACGGCAGGTCCATGCGGAAGCTGATTCCTGTGGAGGTGCAGTAATCCTCAAAACCATACAGGTACCTGCAGGAGAATACGCAACCATTATTCATTATCATTCACATCTCAGTTATTAACAGTGTTGGGTGTAAAGAGTTACAAGGAAAATAATTACAGCAGTTCAATTCCATTTTCAATTCCAGCAGTCCTCAACTCCATTTATTTTACTTCAGCTTAGTCCCTTATTTATCAGGGGATGCCACAGCGGAATGAACCATCAACTATTCCGGCATATGTTTTACACACCAGATGCCCTTTCAGCTGCAACCCAGTACTAGGAAACACCCATACACACACACACACACTCATACACTACGGCCGATTTGCTTTACCCAATTCCCCTATAGCGCATGTGTTTGGACTGCGGAGGAAACTGGAGCACCCGGAGGAAACCCACGCCAACACGGGAAGTACATGCAAACTCCACACAGAAACACTAACTAACTAACTAACCATCCATCCATCCATCCATCCATCCATCCATCCATCCATCCATCCATCCATCCATCCATCCATCCATCTATCTATCTATCTATCTGTCTGTCTATCCGTCCGTCCGTCTACCTATCTACCTGTCTGTCTACCTATCTGTCTGTCCATCCATCCATCCGTCCGTCCGTCCGTCCGTCCGTCTGTCTGTCTACCTATCTGTCTGTCTGTCTATCCATCCATCCATCCATCTTTCTATCCGTCCGTCCGTCTGCCCACCCGCCTGTCTGTTTACCTATCTTTCTACCTATCTGTCTGTCCGTCCGTCCGTCTATCTGTCTACCTGTCTGTCTACCTGTATGTCTGCCTGCCTGTCTGTCTGTCTGCCTGACTGTTTGTCTGTCTATCCATCCATCCATCCATCCATCCATCCATCCATCTATCTATCTATCTATCTATCTATCTATCTATCTATCTATCTATCCGTCCATCCATCCATCTATCCGTCCGTCCGTCTGTCTATCCATCTATCCATCCATCCGTCCGTCCGTCCGTCCATCCATCCATCCATCCATCCATCCATCCATCCATCCGTCTGTCTGTCTGTCTATCTGTCTGTCTATCCGTCTATCTATCTGTCTGTCTATCAATCTGTCCGTCCGTCCGTCTGTCTATATATATTTTTTGCTACAAAACAAACTGCTGTTGACTAATTATCCTAGTTAAGCCTTTAAACTGCACTTTAAGCTAAATACTAGTATCTTGCAAAATATCTAATAAAATATTGTGTACTGTCATCATGGCAAAGTCAAAAAAATGAGCTAAAATAGCCATTTGCTTAAAACTGTGCTGAACACAATCTCTTCATTAATCAGCATTTGAGAAATATTTGAGAAAGTATTCAAATTCCACAGGAATCATTTTATCCTGAACTCTGAATATACCGTACTGTAGATCTGGTGTAGCATAGTTTCCATAAACAATATCAGGCAGCCGAAAGCATATCAGAATGATTTTTTTGAAGGAAATCAGACAGGACAAGCGCTCGCAGTGCTCGCTCTCGTATAAGTCAAAACATTTTGCGCTGACTTGACGCGCCACCGCTGAGCATCTCACATTTTCAGTCACTGTCATGCTGTCTGAGTGAAAGCAGATGCTGAAGGATGCACGTACTTTCTGTAGGCACACTTGACGTTGTAGCCGGCGGCGGAGTTGAGCACGGGGATGCCCAGATCCTGATACACCTGCTTCCAGACAGATCCGCTCTCGATCTGAAACACAGACGAGCACGTTATGTTATACACACACAGACACAACAGCAGGAGGAGAGGAAGAAAAAAAAGATTATTCAAAGACTTGTGATTCTTTTTCTAATGATTCTGAATCAATTCTCAAAAGTTTTGAATCGACTATATATTTAAATTAGATCGCCATAGTGCGGGCGTGAGCTCCAAACAGAGAAATAATAAGCGTTGACAGCTGCGCAAATTCACTTCATTTGGTCAAAGCTTTTATTGTTCATTTGAAAGACTCACTCAGTGTGCGACTCTCTTTAGAATCACTACAGAATGTGGACAGTGTGTTATTACTATGATCATGGACACAGACTACAGTAGAATCGGGTCTCATCTGTAACACACACACATAGATAAAAACAAAACTATACAAAATGTTTGTTCTTGCATAGATATTTAAATTCATATATCATTTGTATCACATACAAGTACATACAGTGTTGAAGTCAGAATTATTAGCCCTCCTGTATATTTTATTCACCAATTTCTGTTTAAAGAAAAACTTCTGTTTCCGTTTCTAATCATAATAGTTTTAATAACTCATTTCTAATAACTGATTTATTTTCTCTTTGCCATGATGACAGCACATATTTGACTAGATATTCTTCAAGACACTAGTATTCAGCTTAAAGTGACATTTAAAGGCTTAACTAGGTTAATTAGGGTAAAGTTAGAGTAATTAGGCAAGTCATTGTATAATGATGGTTTGTTCTGTAGACTATCGAAAAATATATAGCTTAAAGGGGCTAATAATATTGACATTATAATGGGTTTGAATCAATTACAAACTGCTTTTATTCTAGCTGAAATAAAACAAATAAGACTTTCTCCAGAAGAAAAAATATTATAGGAAATACTGTGAAAATTTCCTGTGAAAAACTAATTCATAGAAGGGCCAATAATTTTGACTTTAACTGTATCTTTTATATCTATATATAAATCTTATTTACTCAAATAGTTATATATACATATGCAGCACACACACATTGAAACAAACTTGTATTTACACGAAAACAAACTTTTATATTGGATGTGATTAATCGCAATTAATCTTTGCCCAGTACTAGTACTTGCAATATATATGCATTTGTAGAGTGTAGTCTACATGTATAAACACACACACACTCAGTGTATATACAATACAACAATATAAAAAATAAATAATAACATATGAAGAGTTCAGATGCGAAAGTCGCTAAACGCCACTTCCGACAAAAATGAGCTAATGACATTTAGCGAATGCTTTAGGCACGTAGTACACCATCAACAAATAGATTTGCTTCAAATCATCCAAATCCCAGCGTCAGCGCATTCAGAAATAACAAAATTGCAAAAGCCGCTAAACACCACTTGCCTTTGTAACGGCACATTGATACGTCGGCTTTTATGAAGAGACTGTTTTATTCTGCTTTCGATTTTGATTTTAAAAGACGGAGTTTGATGAACTGGATGAGCCTGTCTGATTGTCATTGAATAGCATATGAAAATGTTCCTTACCTCAAAACTCTGTGCATTATAAGGAAAAGAAAACACACTGTACAGTCATGTACATGTATCATGCATTCATAATGGGTTTTTTTGCGCAGTGACGCTACTTTGAATGAGTCTGAATTACTCTACATTAAATGGCAACTCCAATTCACGAAAGACAGAGTTAAGATGCCGTTCTTTTATCCCACATGGATGCTATGAGGATAAACACGGGACCAAAACCTTAGGTATGGTGAGAATGAATGAATGACAGCTTCTAAAATTGTCTGAGAGGCATCCCCTTTTTGCCCAGTAGGCCCACCTTGTGATTTATCAGCTAATGTAAGCTATTTGTTTAAAAGATAAATACAATCTATAAAACTTTACATTATTTATATTACTTCATAATGCCTATACATCTGATAAGCTTTTTATATTAATGCACAATGCACAGATATTGATGTTTCACAATGATTTTACACTGCATTATTTCAATCTACCAAGCTTAGCTTACAATGTTTACATTGCTCTACTTACATTAAATCTAAATCCCAAATATCAGAGATGCCAACAGATTGTTAAGATTTAATTAATGTCAGTTTTAATGTTATTGATTAATGCACTTTACAGATTTCATTCATTCATTTTCCTTCTGCTTTTTCCCTGGTTTACCACAGCGGAATGAACCGCCACTTATTTGACAGATTTATGTATTTTTAATTTTATGTGTTTTTTGTTTAATAAAATAATTTCTAATTGCATCTTTAGTGATTTTTCAGCTAGTTACACTGTATTGTCTCAATAGGTGGTTTTTAGAGGTTTTTGCAAAAAAAGCACAAGTGGATTTAGCTGGTTTTGACGCAAAATAAAATCTACCTTCTTAAAAACCAAAGAATTGTCTAAAGTGACATTTATGAAAAAAGTTATTTTATTTACCAGCTAATAACCTTCTCATTATCTATAAAATGAAACTCCTGAGCCTAATCAGAGGAGCCTGATGGAAAATGCTAGATTACAAGAAAAGAGGTCTGATTGATTTAGAGGGTTTTGCATCTGAACTCTTCATATAGATATATATTTATATTTAATTTATATTAATATTTTAATCAATATGATCATGCATATATTTACATACGCACAGTATGCACAAACCTATTTTGTAAATATGAGCTTCTATTTTGGGTGTGCATTAGCATTAATTTGCACAGTTGAAGAAATCGGGGAAAAAAAGTAGGCAAAGAATCATTTTGAAATCGAATCGTGACTCCCAGAGTTTGAAGCGAATCAGATTGTGAAGTGCCTATAGCAGGGGTACCCAATCCTGTTCCTGGAGATCTGCCTTCCTGCAGAGTTCAGCTCCAACCTCAAATAAAACATCTAAACCAATAACTAGAATCTGAAGGAGCACATGGTGATTAAATACAGGTGTGTTTGATCAAGGCTGCAGCTGAACTCTGCAGGTCGGTAGATCTCCATGAACAGGATCTCGAGCACCCCTGGCATAAATATTCCCACCCCTGAACAGCAGATCGAGGACGTGTTTCACTCACATTGTCGAATCCTCCCAGCTTATGCACCAGCCTGTAGAGCTTGAACAGGTTCAGATTCTTGTAGCCCAGCACCGGCCGCTTGTTGATGGGGGTTCCTGAGCAGAAGAGTCAAGGACAACATTTGAGTTTAAAGTCTTTGTAAGAGCTACATTTTCAGAAAGTTTAAGTCTAAAAGTTATCAAATGTAAAAAAAGTAAAAAAAAAAAAAGTTAAAAACAATGCCATTTACAACAGAATGGAGTTATACTAGTCAAGCTGCTCCTATTTTTGCTAACAATTGTAGTGTGACAGTATTTACATTTTTAAAAATCAGATTCATTTACAAATATGTAGCTGAAACATTTAATTTCAGTTTGCTTTGGTGTAGCTCAGCAGTAAAACAAACAAAATAGGTAACACTGAATTAGAAATCACAATATCTGTTAAAGGCATTCTCTCCAACCCTTCCCATCATTCTTACTCTTCTCAGATGGGATGCTGGGCTAAATTAAAGGTTACCATGGGCCAACTTTGGCACTCGGGCCCTAGTTTGGGCATGTCTGGTCTATGGAGACTCCTGTCGCTGTTCATTTGTGCTTCACATCTATAATCCTCTTAGTCTATGCTTACATTATCTTCAGCAGCTCAAACACTCTAATGGCTAACGGACAGACGGCTGCTTCTCACTCAGGGCTGCTGTTTATGCTAATGAGGGAGAGATGGTCACTAGTGGGAGGGGCTTTCCCCCTCTGATGACAAGTACAAAAAGAAGAATGCCAATCGAAGTGTTTCTGCAGACTGTTTTGATCAAGTCTGATTATAACAAATACAATTAACATGTACATAAATAAAAGTGAATAAATCAAATAGAATAAAAAAACAAAGGCAAATATTAATAAATAATGAAGCTGTATATAAATAAAAATGTAAATAACAGTGTTCACCTCTATCCTCCATAAATTTGTAAAGCTGCTGTAGGAAGTTGTCTTTCTCTTCTGGGAATGGCTCCACTTCCTCCTGCAAACAGGAAACACAAACACAGAGAGCGGCGTGTCATTTAAAAGAGCTTTTTTTTAATGGGTAGTTACAGTTGTAGTCAGAATTATTAGCTCCCTTTGAATTTGTTTTTCTTTTTTAAATATTTCCCAAATGATGTTTAACAGATTCAGGAAATTTTCACAGTATGTCTGATAATATTTTTTCTTCTGGAGAAAGTCTTATTTGTTTTATTTCGGCTAGAATAAAAGCAGTTTTTAATTTTTTAAAAGCCATTTTAAGGTCAATATTATTAGCCTCTTCACGCTATTTCGACAGTCTACAGAACAAACCATCGTTATATAATAACTTGCCTAATTACCCTAACCTGCCTAGTTAACCTAATTAATCTAGTTAAGCCTTTAAATGTCACTTTAAGCTGTATAGAAGTGTCTTGAAGAATATCTAGTCTAATATTATTTACTGTCATCATGACAAAGATGAAATAAATCAGTGATTAGAAATGAGTTATTAAAACTATTTTGATTAGAAATGTGTTGAAGAAATCTGCTCTCCGTTAAACAAAAATTGGGGAAAAAATAAACAGGGGGGCTAATAATTCTGACTTCAACTGTATGTTAGAAAAAAGGAAAAAGATATTAAAAAGTAACTAACTAGACCAAAGTAATAACTACAAAATCTGTAACTTTAAGATCACATGTTTGGTATTGCATTTATTTGATTATTAATGCAGAACAAATACAATGTAGTTTCCTCCGGGTGCTCCGGTTTCCCATTACAGTCCAAACATATGCGCTATAGGGGAATTGGGTAAGCTAAATTGGCCGTAGTCTATGAGTGTGTGTGTGTGTGTGTGTGTGTGTGTGAGTGAATGAGGGTGTATGGGTGTTTCCCAGTACTGGGTTGCAGCTGGAAGGGCATCCGCTGCGTAAAACATATGCTGGGATAGTTGGCGGTTTATTCCACTGTGGTGATCACTGATAAGTCAAGCTGAAGGAAAATGAATGAATGAATAAATGAATTTAAATGTATACTGTTTTATACTGTTGTATAATTTGTGACTCAAAGCTGAGTTATTCAAGAAACATTTCTTCATATTTTAAGTGTTTTTTTTTGCTGAAGAATCTTTGATGAATTGAACATCGTTTATATCAAAAATGAAATGAATAAAATCAATGCAATGAACATTTTAATTTACTACACCATTTGATGCATACCAAAAGTAAAACATTGCAAGAAAGACCTCAAATTATTCATTCAATCCTTTTAAAATGTGTCGATTCAAACCTCCAGTGCATTATTAGACAGCGAAAACACCACGTCAAACATCTAGCAAGTTAATTACCACATTTTTACCTCGGTTTATTCATCTAGGTGCACAATATGAGATATTAATGAGGATTTTTGGTGCCTCTTGTTAGAAAAACTAGCTTGTTAATGACTGGAAAAGCAACATTATTATCAAAACAGCTGGGAAATCAAACATTCATTCATTCATTCATTCTCTTTTCGGCTTGGTCTCTTTATTAATCAGGGGTCGCCACATCCATACACATTCATTTACACACATACACTGTGGCCAATTTAGCTTATTTAATTCACAGCATGTGTTTGGACTGTGGGGGAATCGGAGCACCCGGAGGAAACCCACGCCAACACGGGGAGAACATGTAAAGTACACACAGAAACGCCAACTGACCCAGCTGGGACTCGAACCAGCGACCTTTTTGCTGTGAGGCCACAGTGCTAACCACTGAGCCGCCAGAAATCAAACAAATTCCACATTTTAATTTAGTAGTGTCAAAACCACAGCTTTGGCTAGCAGTAGGACGTGGTTTTCTTCTGTAACGTGAATGATTCTGAGAGCAGGCACACACATACAGACACACACACGTCAGATCTGACAGAGTTTTAATGCAGGCCTGAGTTTTTATTCCAAACTAACAGCCCCTGTGAAGAGTTAAAGCTGTCATCTCACACACACACACACTCAGAAGCTTCATCTGTCAGTTGTTTAGGAAAAACAGTTGTTTAGGAAAAAATCATGTGATCATGATTGTGGTCATGTGATGATGATGATGATGATGAATGCTGTGGTCATGTGATCATGATTGTGGTCATGTGATGATGATGATGATGATGAATGCTGTGGTCATGTGATCATGATTGTGGTCATGTGATGATGATGATGATGATGATGAATGCTGTGGTCATGTGATCATGATTGTGGTCATGTGATGATGATGATGATGATGAATGCTGTGGTCATGTGATCATGATTGTGGTCATGTGATGATGATATTGATGATGATGAATGCTGTGGTCATGTGATGATGATTGTGGTCATGTGATGATGATGATGATGATGATGATGAATGCTGTGGTCATGTGATCATGATTGTGGTCATGTGATGATGATGATGATGATGATGATGAATGCTGTGGTCATGTGATCATGATTGTGGTCATGTGATGATGATATTGATGATGATGAATGCTGTGGTCATGTGATGATGATTGTGGTCATGTGATGATGATGATGATGATGATGATGATGAATGCTGTGGTCATGTGATCATGATTGTGGTCATGTGATGATGATGATGATGATGAATGCTGTGGTCATGTGATCATGATTGTGGTCATGTGATGATGATGATGATGATGAATGCTGTGGTCATGTGATCATGATTGTGGTCATGTGATGATGATATTGATGATGATGAATGCTGTGGTCATGTGATGATGATTGTGGTCATGTGATGATGATGATGATGATGATGATGAATGCTGTGGTCATGTGATCATGATTGTGGTCATGTGATGATGATATTGATGATGATGATGATGAATGCTGTGGTCATGTGATCATGATTGTGGTCATGTGATGATGATATTGATGATGATGAATGCTGTGGTCATGTGATGATGATTGTGGTCATGTGATGATGATGATGATGATGATGATGATGAATGCTGTGGTCATGTGATCATGATTGTGGTCATGTGATGATGATGATGATGATGATGAATGCTGTGGTCATGTGATCATGATTGTGGTCATGTGATGATGATGATGATGATGATGATGAATGCTGTGGTCATGTGATCATGATTGTGGTCATGTGATGATGATATTGATGATGAATGCTGTGGTCATGTGATCATGATTGTGGTCATGTGATGATGATGATGATGATGATGAATGCTGTGGTCATGTGATGATGATTGTGGTCATGTGATGATGATGAATGCTGTGGTCATGTGATCATAATTGTGGTCATGTGATGATGATGAATGCTGTGGTCATGTGATCATGATTGTGGTCATGTGATGATGATGATGATGATGATGAATGCTGCGCTCACCTCTTCCTCTTCACTGCTGGCCTCCTCCTCTTGTTCCTCCTCCTCTTCCTCCTCCTCATCTTCACTGCTGGAGCTTTCATCCTTGACCTCCGTCCTCCATGTGCTCGGCACCGTGCCGTTACGCTGAAACTCCCATGCTGCGTCTAACGCTGACAAACACACAAACATCAACAATTACTCTCCTAACCTCTGTATATTATCGCTTTCCTTTCTTAATTGTTAGATATCCTTCTCCAATATTACACAAAAGTGTAATCAAAAGGGTCTCAGTGACATTTTTCTACCAAAAACGATGTTCATTAAAGCATTATAATCTGAGGATACCAGCTACCAGATGAACCACAGAATGAGGGTGCTTTCACACCTGTGAATCGATTCATTTGTTCTGAAACTGGGATTAAAATGCTTACTATGTTGCTCTTGGTGCGGTTCACTTTCACACTGCAAAGTTTCTAAACGGACCAAAAGAGCTAAAACAAGTCAACAAGTAAACTCTCCTCACATTGGTCAGGGTTTATTTTGCAGAGTCCCGCTCAGCTGTCAGGGTGGGGTGGTGGTTTGGTGGTGTTTGACAAGGTGTGTGCGACGTGTCTGAAGAGCGAGGAGGGATGCGGTGAAGAGGGATGAGAATGATGAGCGACGTATTTGACGACCGGGAGGGAGGCGCGCGATTTCCGGGAGATTGTCACTCGTTTGGTGGCATCCGGGAGTCTCTGTGCATTTGCAGGAGACTCCTGAAACTTCCGGGAGACTTGGGATGTTTGGAATGACCTCCTGCCCTACTCATAATTCTCTCTTCTTATAGCCGTATGCCTATTAGATATACATAAAACACTGTGATATAACCGGGCTCGGATCATATCGCTTTCTCACTACAATCGATCTGCTCCAGAGTTCGTTTCAATCCGAGACCACCTCATTGTTTTGACGCGGATCCGAGTGCGATTGCTGGATTCACATATGCCAAACAAACGACGCTAACTGGGCAAACGAGACAGGTTCTGAAACAAAAGTCTAGGTGTGAAAGCACCCTTACATACAGTTGAGGTCTGAATTATTAGCCCTCCTGTTTATTTTCTACCCAATTTCTGTTTAACAGAGAGCAGATTTCTTCAACACATTTCTAATCATAATAGTTTTAATAACTCATCTCTAATAACTGATTTATTTTCTCTTTGTCATGATGACAGTAAATAATATTAGACTAGATATTCTTCAAGACACTTCTATACAGCTTAAAGTGACATTTAAAGGCTTAACTAGGTTAATTAGGTTAACTAGGCAGGTTAGGGTAATTAGGCAAGTCATTGTATAACAGTGGTTTATTCTGTAGACTAGCCAAAACTAATATAGTTTAAGGGGGCTAATAATATTGACCTTAAAATAGGTTTAAAACAATTAAAAGCTGCTTTTATTCTAGCCGAAATAAAACAAATAAGACTTTCTCCAGAAGAAAAAATATTATAGGAAATACTGTGAAAATTTCCTGAATCTGTTAAATATGAATTGAGAAATATTTGAACAAGAATATATATCGTATAGGAGGGTATATACTTTTGCTCTCAACTGTGCCATGAGTATTCTGACTATTGTAGAGTCAAATAAAAAGACAAAAGCCTCCTTCACACATACAGATCTTTCTGGAGAATTACCGGCAATTTTCCGTAAATGTCTGTATGTGTGAACAGGCCTTTTTGGAAATATCAGTAAATTTGTTCTGGAAATGATTTTCCGGAGAGAGAAGTTGTACCATTACTGGTAATTTGCTGGAATGCGCTGTGTGAATGCAGACGGAAGATTGCCGGAAAGAGCGCGTTCACGTCTAGAATGCGCTGAAGTAAGACGTCTACTTTAGCCAAACAGAATACTCAGACGCATTCACAACCGCGCGGTTTATGAGAATAAAAGCCTGTGAAAATTTCCCAGACACATTTAGCTGCTAGAGGTTAGTCAGATAACATTTCTGTTCCTTCTTAATGTCAAATGTGGGAAAAAATATCAATAAAATCTTATGATAAGCCTTTGTTTGTTTACCTTCAAGCTCTGATGTGTGTGCACGTAAAGCAGCCGGTGAGCGGCAGCACACACACATATTATGAACATCTCGACATCTGAAAGTGTTCCTCTATCTGTTTTCATCGAAGATGTTCACAATACTGATCCGTCCACAGAGTTTGTAATGTAGTTAAACATTTACAAATACAAGCGCAGCCGTTTACAGCTCATTTCTGGTTAATGATATCAGAATTTACCGGTATTTTGGAACGGATGTGTGAATGGTCTTTTCCGGGAAAAATCCGTAACGTCTGTGCCTGTGTGAACAGCGCTTTTGTGAATTTACCGGTAAAGTTTCCGGATATTTACCGCGATCACTGTGTGAAAGGGGCTATTGAGACACAATGTAGTTATCGACTATGAAAACAATGGATTTACAACAAAAGCTAATCATATACATAGAAATAATACAATTAGCTTATTGCAAATATGCATTTACTTTACAGCTTCCAAAAATAAAAAATAAAACGTGTCACATTTTATTATTACTCTCAGACATGATGAAAAATATCATAACAAATACATTAAATCATTTTTGATATTTAAAGTTTGGGGCGTCACGGTGGCTCAGTGGTTAGCACTGTCGCCTCACAGCAAGAAGGTCGCTGATGTTCTCCCCGTGTTGGCGTAGGTTTCCTCCGGGTGCTCCGGTTTCCCCCACAGTCCAAACACATGTGCTATAAGTGAATTGAATGAGCCAAATTGGCTGTAGTGTATGAGTGTTTGTGTAAATGAAGGTGTATGGGTGTTTCCCAGTTCTGGGTTGCAGCTGGAAGGGCATTCGTTGTGTAAAACATATGCTGGAATAGTTGGTGGTTCATTCCACTGTGGCGACCCCTGATGAATAAGTGACTAACCAAAGGAAAATGAATGAATGAAAGTTTTGTTACTTAAACTTTATTTAGATGCCAGTTCAACTGTTTCTAAGTAACTTCACTTTATTTAAAATATGAAATGTTTGTCAGCGCCAGTGGTGTAGTGGTTAGTGCGCTGACACATGCACTCCGGTGCTCCCAGTGACCAGAGTTCGATTCTGTCCAATCCTTACCCTCTCTCTGCTCCCAACGCTTTCCCAGCGCGTCATCATATCCTCAATTTGTTGATTCACGTCCGCCATTTTCAGCGTGAGTCGAAGCGATATCACTAAAGGAACACGCTAGCTCTATTTTAGATGCAAGGCTCATTGGGCTCAACACAAGATCAATATTCTCCACATTATCGCTCTAATCGGAATTATTGGTTGTATCTTTAGGTAGGTTTGCAAACATGTGTACTTCTCATTGAGTCTACCTTATACTTCAGCCGTTTGCATTTCTCATGATCCCAGAAGCTCCCTGTGATCTTAACTAGCATGCGTTTTAGAATTCTAAACATAGGTTTCTATCAGGGTACACTCAAGTCGACGGCTGGGCGCCGCGGACCGCTGCAGAAACCTGTGTTTAGAATTCAAAAATGCGTGGCGCGGTGATTCGGGACACTTCATGTTTCTGCCGCGCCACAGACAGTGTCTGGTGTGCCGTGTCGCGGCTTCGAGCGGCGCATCCGGTGCCTCAGTCAAAGTTAATTCAGTGTGCGTGGTTATTAGTCTCGGTGTACAAGCTCAGCACTTGAAACTAGCACACAGTTGGCTGTAAAACTGTACAAAGACACAAATGATTTTGCCCTCTCTGCTTGGTCTGTGTCAGAGTCGATATGTACGACTGATTGCTGATCCTCTCCTCCTGCTCCTTCTCTCAGTCTTCCTGTCAGACTCTGTTGCAAACGCAGAGCGAGTGAGCTCATGGCCCCGCCCCCTTGTTACGTTGGGCGGGAAGCCGAAACTAATTTACATGTGAAGCAACACACCCATAAATCAGCGAACTGTGGACACGCCCCCAACATGACACTTTAACACATTATAATAAACAAATCTGAATTGTGTTTTAAACTGAACCTAAACTGGCACACTCAGAAGAACCATAATATTAATATTAAATCAGAAAAAACAGGTAAACGATGTGCCCTTTAATACATAGGGAATATAAAGACATCCCCATTTAAGTGAATGGTAATGAGAAGAAATACAGCAATCTTCCGCGTCTGGCTTTTTTCTTTTGTTTTGTTTACTTACATGTAACTTTATGTGGTGTACATACAGGTAATTATTCATTCATTCATTCATTCATTTTCTTTTCAGCTTAGTCTCTTTATTAATCTGGGGTCGCCACAGCGGGATGAACCACCAACTTATCCAGCATATGTTTTTACGCAGCGGATGTCCTTCCAGCCACAATCCAACACTGGGAAACACCCATACACTCTAGCATTCACACATTCATATACTACGCCCAATTTAGCTTACCCAATTCACCTGTACTGCATGTCTTTACGGAAACCGGAGCACCCGGAGGAAACCCACGCTAACACCGGGAGAACATGCAAACTCTACATAGAAATGCCAACCGGACCCAACCGAGGCTCGAACCAACGACCTTCTTACTGTGAGGCGATCGTGCTACCCACTGTGCCACCGTGACGCCCATAGGTAATTATGTATGTGCATATTGATATCTGTATATATGTGATAATATATGCTAGCATGTTTAATACAAAATCCTGTTTAATTATTGTTCTGTATTGTAAAAAATAAAACAAATAAAAATAAACGTTTTAAAATAAATCTGAAATGTCATTAGTTAAAATAATATATGAAATAAAACCTAAATAATATGACAATTATTTTGAGTGTTATGTATTAATAAAGACATGTCCTCTTACCTGGTTTGAGTCCTGCATCTGCTTTGGGAGCTTTATCTTCATCCAGCTCTCGAATATCTTTCCGTAAAACTGTATAACTGTAAGACATAACACGACACGGTTAGAATTAAATCACGACAGCACCAATAATAAACAACAGTAAACAAAGTCATGCTCATATTTCATAATTCAACACCCTGAATCTGCACTCTGACTTAAACAATTCTCATTTTTGTTAGTTTACTTATATTATATATTAGTTTATTTATTTTTTAATAATTCAATGCTTGTATTGAGTTTACAGTGATATTTCAAGCACTTACTATCACAATCTAAAATCACAAACTAATCAGCAGTCATAAAACAAAATACATGCACCAAATATGATCACTAAATATTGAATCAAACAGGCCATTTCGGATATATAGCCGTGTCAATAAGTACTATAGTAATTTACAGCCAATGCTATAGTGTTTTAGAAGTACTAGAATTAATTATACAGATGTTAAGGTAACACAACAACTATAGTAATATAAACAAATAACCAAATTCTGTAGTTTTTATTCAACCACATAGTATATAATACTACAATATACCACAGTTTACTGTAGTTATACTACAGTATTTATTAGTTTAACAGTATTAATAGTACACTACAGTATCCTATAGCATTCGTTAACAAAGTTTTGTGAGTACTGTAAAGTTATATAAAGTAATATGTAAAGTAATATAAAGTACAATACACTTTACTATAGTATTGTTCAAAAACACTATAGTTTTTTATTATGATAGTATTTATCATCACCTTATTAAAGTAATTGGGCTCTTGTCATTCATTAGTGGCTGTGTACTTACGGGAGCTGCTGATATTGAGAGGATTATTGGGTTATTATTAGTTAGAAGAAATGTATTTGTTCATGAATATTTATAAATGTGCATGGGCCAGTGATGTCATTACAATCTCAAAACTGACACTAGAGGGAGCAGTGAAGATGTTCTTTTATAACAGCGCAGAAAGCAAGCTCTATAGCTCAACTGTGCAATTCACATGTTACATGCTCATATTAGTTAGCATTTTTTAGAAAACATGAGTGCTTTTATTCAGGTAGGATGCATAAAATCAAATAATAAAATCAAATAAAAACTTAATTTGTTCTTTTGAACGTGAAGGTGTCATGAAATTAAGATGGCATTAAATTTCATAAAATAAAATTTAAAAAAAAAAAAATTTTTTTTACATGTAATGAAATAAAGGATGCATTAAATTGCATTAAAAAATTGTATTTGTTATATTGAATTTAAAAGTGTTATGAAATAAAATGCATCATCCACCAAATTATGAAACAGCACAATTGCTTTCAACATCATTGTCAAATCATCATATCAGAGTGATTTCTAAAGGACCATGTGACACTGAGGACGAGTAATGATGCTGAAAATTTAGCTTTGAAACAGGAATAAATTACATTTGACCATTCATACAGGTTTATTATTTTACAGTTAATTTAAATTACAATAATACTTCTCTTTAATGCATTTTTGATCAAATAGGTACAGCCTTGGACAGCGTTAAAAATTATTTTATTTTAAATTAGGCAAGGCAAGTTTATTTCTATAGCACATTTCATACACAGTGGCTATTTAAAGTGCTTTACAGAAACAAGAATAAAAAATACACAAGAAAATAAAAAACCAAACAATAAAATGACTAAAAACAGATAAAAACAGATTAAAATGTGTTAAAGCATGTTATAAAAGAATTTTAAAAAGAAAAGAAAGACATAATAGTGCAATCTGTCGGACGTAGCACAGTGCTCAATCAGTAAAGGCACAGCTAAACAGATGTGTTTTCAGCCTTGATGTGAATGTGCCTAATGTTGGAGCACATCTGATCATTTCTGGAAGCTGATTCCAGCAGCGAGGGGCGAAATCAGTAGCTGAAAGCCGATTCACCCTGCTTTGACTGAACTCTTGGAATTTCTAGTTAATTTGATCCTAAAGATCTGAGTGATCTGTTAGGTTTGTATTTAATGAGAATATCTGTAATGTATCGAGCTCCTAGGCCATTTAGTGATTTATAGACCAGTAGTAATACTTTAAAATCTATTCTGAATGTAACTGGGAGCCAGTGTAAAGACCTGAGGACAGATGTGATGTGCTCTGATTTCCTGGTTCTGGTCAGAATTCTGGCCGCAGCGTTCTGGATGAACTGTTTGACTGTCTTTTTGGGAAGGCCAGTGAGGAGTCCTTTACAGTAATCCACCCTGCTGCTGATAAAAGCATCAACAAGCTTCTCTAAGTCTTCACTGGAAATAAAGCATCTGATTCTTGCAATGTTTTTGAGATGATAGCATGCTGATTTACTCACTGCTCTGACATGACTATTGAAACTCAGATCTGACTCCAGAGTCACACCAAGATTCTTGACCTTATTTTTTATTGTTTGACCTTTAGAGTCTAGGTACGCATTCACCTTGAGAAGCTCATCTCTGCTCCCAAACGCAATGACTTCAGTTTTCTCTTAGCTTAACTGAAGAAAGTTTTGGCACATTCAACTGTTCATTTCATCAATGCATTGGCAGAGGGTGTCAATGGGGCTGTAGTCATTAGGCAGTAAGGCTAGGTAGATCTGAGTGTCATCAGCATAGCTGTGGTTCTTTCTCGTTATTTGGCTCAGAGGGAGCATATAAAGGTACTACAAACTATTGAAAAGTATAGACTATTTTCAGGCCATTTCTTGCTGATGTTATTAACCTTATCTACATGTATCATTGTTAGTAAAAAAAACACCTAATACTAGTAATAAATTGGCATGTAACAAATAAAACTCAGAATGACCAATCAAAACCCTTTTAAAACCACCAATTAAACCACCAATCAAAACATTTCAAATATCAAATAACCAATCAGAACACTTTAGCAACCAAACAACTTTAGACAGCAAACAACCAATCAAAACACTTTAGCCACCAAACAACCAATCAGAATACCTGACCAACTAAACAATTAAACCACTTTAGCAGCCAAAAAACAATCAGAACATTTTAGCATACAAACACCCAGTCGGAACACTTCAGTAACCTAAACAAAACAATCAGAACACTTCACAGCCAACGAGAACACTTCAGTAACTAAACGTCCAATCAAAGCACTTCAGCATCCTAAGCACCAATTAGAACACTCCAGCAACCAAACAGACAATCAAAACACTTTAGCTACCAAACAACAATTTAGAACATTTCCATAATCAAACAACCAATCAGAACACTTAAACAACCAAAGAACCAATCAAAACATTTCAGCAAGCAAACAACCAAAACACTTTTCACATTTCAGCAACTGAACAGCCAATCAGAACAAATGCAGTCACCAAACTGCCAATAAAAACACTTCAGCACCCAAACGGAACCCTTCAGTAACCAAACACCCAAAAAATGCTTCAGCAAACAAACAACAAATTAGAACACTTCAGTAACCAAACAGCCAATCAAAACTCTTCAGCAGCCAAACAGAGAACTTTAGCAACCAAATACCCAATCAGAGAACTTCGGCAACCAAACACCCAATGAAATACTTCAGCAACCAAACAACCAAAACTCTTCAGCAACCAAACCACCAATCAAAACACTTCAGCACCCAAACACCCAATCAAAGAACTTCAACAACCAAACACTCAATGAAATGCTTCTGCAACCAAACAACCAATCAAAACTCTCCAGCAACCAAACAACCAATCAAAACACTTTAGCAACCAAACAACCAATAAAAACTATTCAACAGCCAAACCACTAATCAAAACACTTTAGCAGCCAAACAACCAACCAAAACTGTTGAGCAACCAAACCACCAATCCAAATACTCCAGCACCCAAACACCAAATCAGAACACTTCAGCAACCAAACACCCAATGAAATGCTTCAGCAGCTAAACATTCAATCAAAACTCTTCAGCAACCCAACAACGAATCAAAACACTTTAGCAACCAAACTACAAATCAGAATACTCCAGGAATCGAACAGTCAATCAGAACACTCCAGCAACCAAACAGCCAATCAAAACTCTTCAGCAACCAAACAGCCAATCAATAATCTTCAGCAACCAAACAACAAATCAAAACACATCAACAACTAAACAACCAATCCAAACACTCCAGCACCCAAACACCAAATCAGAACACTTCAGCAACCAAACACCCAATGAAATGCTTCAGCAGCTAAACAGTCAATCAAAACTCTTCAGCAACCAAACAGCCAATCAAAACTCTTCAGCAACCAAACAGCCAATCAAAAATCTTCAGCAACTAAACAACAAATCAAAACACATCAACAACTAAACAACCAATCCAAACACTCCAGCAACTGAAAAGCCAATTAAAAATCTTCAGCAACCAAACAACCATTCAAACACTTCAGCAACCAAACAAATCAAAACACTTCAGCAAGCAAACAACCAATCAAAACACTTCAGCAACCAAACAACCACTCAAAACACTCCAGCAAGCAAACAACCAATCAAATCACTTCAACAACTGAACAGTCAATTAAAACTCTTCAGGAACCCAACAACGAATCAGAATACTTCAGCAACCAAACAACCAACGAAATGCTTCAGCAACCAAACCACCAATCAGAACACTCCAGCAAATGAACAGCCAATTAAACATTTTCTGCAACCAAACAATGAATCAAAACAATTCAGCGACCAAACAGCCAATCAAAACACTTCAGTAACCAAACAGCCAAGGCACTTCAGCAACCAAACAAACAATTAAGAAACACTCTAGCAACCGAACAGCTAATCAAAACTATTCAGCAACCGAACAGCTAATCAAAACACTTCAGCAGCCAAACAACCAAAACACTTCGGTAGCCAAAAAACCAATCAAATCAGTTCAGCAACCAAACAGCCAATTAAAACAATGCAGCAACCAAACAGAACACTCCAGCAACCAAACAGCTAATAAAAACACTTCAGCAACCAAACATCCAAAGCACTTCAGCAAGCAAAGAACAAATTAAAAACACTTCAGCTACCGAAGAGCCAATCAAAACTCTCCAGCAACCAAACAACTAATCAGAACACTCCAGCAACCAAACAGCCAATCAAAACTATTCAGCAACCAAGCACCCAATCAGAGAACTTCAGCAACCAAACAACCAATCGGAGAACTTCAGCAACCAAACACTGAATGAAATGCTTCAGCAACTAAACGAATAATCAAAACTCTTCAGCAAACAAACCACCAATCAAAACACTTTAGCAACCAAACCACCAATCAAAACACTTTAGCAAACAAACCACCAATCAAAACACTTTAGCAAACAAACCACCAATCAAAACACTTCAGTAACCAAACAACCAAAAAAAAAAACTCTTCAGCAAACAAACCACCAATCAAAACACTTTAGCAAACAAACCACCAATCAAAACACTTTAGCAACCAAACAACCAATAAAAACTCTTCAGCAAACAAACCACCAATCAAAACACTTTAGCAACCAAACAACCAATAAAAACTCTTCAGCAAACAAACCACCAATCAAAACTCTTCAGCAACCAAACAACCAATTAAAACTCTTCAGCAACCAAACCACCAATCAAAACACTTTAGCAACCAAACAACCAATAAACACTCTTCAGCAAACAAACCACCAATCAAAACACTTTAGTAACCAAACAACCAATCAACACTCTTTAGCAATTAAATAACCAATCAAAACTCTTCAGCAACCAAACAACCAATTAAAACTCTTCAGCAACCAAACAACCAATCAAAAAAAACAAAACAACCAAAACTCTTCAGCAACCAAACTACCAATCAAAACACTTTGGCAATCAAACATCAATCAGAAGACCTTAGCAACCAAACACCAGATGAAACGCTTCAGCAAACAAATCATCAATCAGAAGCCTTCAGCAACCAAACAGCCAATCAAAACCCTTCAGCAACCAAACAACCAATCAAAACTCTTCAGCAACCAAACAATCAAAACACTTCAGCAACCAAACAACTAATCAAATCACTTTAGCGACCAAACAACCAATCAAAACTCTTCAGCAACCAAACAACCAATCCAAACTCTTCAGCAACCAAACAACCAATCCAAACTCTTCAGCAACCAAACAACTAATCAAAATTCTTCAGCAACCAAACAACCGATAAAAACTCTTCAGCAACCAAACAACCAATCAAAACTCTTCAGCAACCAAACAACCAATCAAAACTCTTCAGCAACCAAACAACCAATCAAAACTCTTCAGCAAACAAACAACCAATCAAAACTCTTCAGCAACCAAACAACTAATCAAATCAATTTAGCGACCAAACAACCAATCAAAACTCTTCAGCAACCAAACAACCAATCAAAACTCTTCAGCAACCAAACAACCAATCAAAACTCTTCAGCAACCAAACAACCAATCAAAACTCTTCAGCAATCAAACAACTTCTCAAAACTCTTCAGCAACCAAACAACTAATCAAATCACTTTAGCAACCAAACAACCAATCAAAACTCTTCAGCAACCAAACAACTAATCAAATCACTTTAGCAACCAAACAACCAATCAAAACTCTTCAGCAACCAAACAACTAATCAAAATTCTTCAGCAACCAAACAACCAATAAAAACTCTTCAGCAACCAAACAACTAATCAAAACTCTTCAGCAACCAACCAACCAATCAAAACACTTAAGCAACCAAACAGATTAAAATACTTTAGCAACCAAACACCAGATGAAACGCCTCAGCAACTGAACTATCAATCAGAACCCTCCAGCAACCGAACAGCCAATCAAAACTCTTCAGCAACCAACCAAACAACCAATCAGAACACTCCAGCAACTGAAAAGCCAATCAAAACACTTCAGCAAACGTTTATAAACATGTTGGCAGTTCAGAGCTTGTTGTCAGTCTAAAGAGGCATACGATTATAACAGACAGAAAGAGTTGTCTAATTGCAGACTCATCATAAGATTGTTCCTGTATAACGTCTCCTAGAGGTTGAACACAAATATCTCCATAAGCAGACATTTCTCAGCACAGCGCTTCAACAGCAATCCTGCCATTCCTCCTGCAGCGGCGGCAGGCTAAACTGGTTTATGAAGGTTAATCCGAGACAAACATTTAGTTATAATAATCTCCAACAGAAATATAACGGGCTACTCCAATACATGATCCCCAGCAGTGACGTCGTTGCTCATTTCCAGCATTTCTGACACATTTAAAGCATACTTTATCAAATCACAGCTATAAACGGACACAATGCTGAGAAACTGACGCTTTTCAGAGCTTGACTTTTCCTGCAGCGCCGGATCTAAAAGTAGAAGCAGCGCCTGAAATAACTCCATCTGAAAGTTACTTACAATTTTCCGTCTTTGAAGGAGCGAACGAAAACGTTGTCTTTCTTCAGAGACACATCTTCATGACAGTCTGGAGAGATGACCTTTAAAAATGAACACAAGCAGAGGACAGACGAGCACGTCACTGGGAGTTTACCATAGAAAACATCATTTCACATCACTTTTACTCTCTCAAGGCACTTGGACATGTTTTTTTGCACCTGCCAAAAAAATTAAAACGTCCACTTTACAGAAATGAGAACTACTTGCAAAACATTTTGGTGCATCGATGCCAATAGCTTTCTGGTTAAGTGTGCGCACAAATAGCACCATGGTGATCACGGCGACCTGAGTTCGATTCCCAACTCAAAGTCCTTTGCAGACCCTTCCCCTCTCTCGACCTTCACTTTTCTATCCAAATTAAAGGTGAAAAACCACTAAAAATAATTATATATATATATATATATATATATATATATATATATATATATATATATGTGTGTGTGTGTGTTTATATATGTGTGTGATTCAGAAGGGCACTTTTTTGTCAGACGGTGCACCGGTCAGGTATACATCCGCGCTAAAATATCAAGGTGAAAGTCATCATAGCTTGCGTAGAATAGACTCAGCTCCCACCCCAACTTTGAGAATAGAATAATGGCGATATTTTTTTTATCATGCGATAAGAGTCTCGCGTTAACGCAGCATGTTAACGCGGATAACGGCCCACCACTAATATATATATATATTAGTGCAATTAAAGCCCTTTTTTATTTGATTAAAATCACAAAATTTGTGATAAAATAAAATACGAATACCTCACGAAACAGACGAGGCTTTTTATACTTGACGTGTTCGTCATTGTGATATTTTTTAAAACTACAAGGAGCGGTCAAAAGAAACCCACCGTAAAGTCAGACCGATAAACAGAAGTAGTGAGTTTTCGGAACTACGTAATTAATATCGTTCTAGATTTTAAAACTAATTATTTTTTATTATTACCATTATCACCAATAAAGCCAAGAAATTGGGCAACAGTATATTGTAAACTGAT